>NW_026555584.1:0-58615 GCF_029017545.1 Prosopis cineraria | reverse complement strand
AAAGATTTTTCCTCTTTTACCTCAAACGTTTGAGAGATTAAAGGACTACTCATTCTATATTTAACCACAATATTAATCATTAATATCCATTTTTGGGACATTTTAAAATATAGTTCAATATTTCATCATTCTTAAAATTCAATTTCTCTACCTATAAAGATACGCATAGGGTTTATTAACTTCTTATAACTCTCAATAACTTTGTTGAACTTCTAACTAGCCATATGGCTTCACATTACACTAAACACCTCATTAATGTTGAAATTTCTTGTATTTATGGCTCCCAACTATTAAAAATGCATAGAGCCATAAATGCTAGGTTTAAATAACCTAATCAACTCCTATTAAATTAACTCTATTTAAATCAATAGATAAAAACTCATAGCCTTTATAGACAAAAAATCATCTTTTCTAACAAACCCTAACTTCCATATTCATGAAAAATAGAAGAGAAAAAGAGGGAAAAAGCTTAGGCATCTTACCTTTAATGTTTGAAAGATTCAAAATACCCCCAATGCCTCAAATCCCAAGCCCTAGTAGAGGTTTTCACAAACTCTTCATTTTCTCTTTTGTTTCTCTTCTATTTTCTAGCTGCTTCGCCTTCTTATTTCTACAAAATCATGATCGTGTGCTACAACTTTTGTACCATGCATTGTAGCATATGGTACGGAGAAAGGACTCCTATGTTCTGATGGCTCGTATGTTGCAGTATCTTGTTCACACACTACGGCATGTGGCATAAAGTCATTTCTCTTTTTTTCTCACTTTTTGACCTTGCCGTGCTCCAAACCTAATCCAAGAGCTAAAATCACAATCCAAAACACGTGTTAGCTCTCTATAACCACATATTGTGTAAGTTTACATAATTAACCTCTTTTACTTAGCTAATTAGTGGTTAAATTTTTCCTAATGTTGCATTGTGCCAATTCAAAGTTAAGGATAGTTGCACTTCAAATTTCTAAAACGAATTTGTCCTATTAAGCCTAAAAAGAAAGAAGGCAATATTAAATCTCACCTACACAAGTTCTCTCACACAAGGGATATTTTTCTTTCTCCTTCTCTCTCATTATGGAGAATCCAAGTTACACATTTATGTAACTAAAAGTTACTTTAGACCACAAAAAATATAAGTTTTTTATTGCACCTTCATATTACACAAAGTGTCAAGTGTAGCACATAAATCTAGTAATCAGTTTATTCTGAAATATCCCTTCAAAAAATCAGAATAAATCTAGTAGTAATCAGTTAGTAACGCAAACACAATATCCATTTAAATTCAACGTCAGTAAGAAAGTCATGATGATATGAAGAAAAAGAAATTAATGAAACATTATTTTGCACCATCATAGTGGAATGTGAACAAGTGAATATAGATTAAAATTAAATATGGATCATCAAAAGGCAGTTATGAGTCATTTTATCGATCATGTGATGACCCAGTGTCGGCTGCTAGAGATTATGTCACACTTCAACGTTTGGTCCATATATTATTATTCAGAGACTATCTGTCTGTCTATCTGGGGGTGGTTAAAGATGTTGCAAAACAATTAGGAATATATCACAATCTTTAATTTAAGGATTATATTTATTTGATCCTTCCATCATGCCCACTCACAAATTTAGTTGAGACTAGAGATATTACAGCACATGGTAATCAATATCGATTATATTACAAATTCAGTCGAGACTAGAAATATTACAGCACATGAATAAATGTGCACTATTTGTCATTCAGATTTTTAATTAAAAAAACTATTCTCACTTATTATCTCATTATATGTCGATTCATTTCAAAGCGTTATTTCACATGTCATAAACTCATAATATTATTAAAAAATATGATAAATGGTCAAAAACTGCATACTTTTTCGTTCATAGCAAAGGAAATATGGTTTAAAGCATCATCAATATGTTAAAATATCAAAAATAGGTGACGCCTTTCCAAGAAAATCTCATGTTTCTTAAAGGAGAATGCAAAACCAATTTTGATTTCCCAATCCTAACAATGAAATAAATTAAAGAACGTGGCATTGATATTAATGGAAATGTCTACGATTTAAGTATAAAATCTTTTGTATTGAGTTTATGTAAAATCTTTTGTATTAATGGAAAATTTTTTGAAAGAGTTTCAGTACATTACTTACAAATTACAATGGGGTCTGACAATGTTGGAATCTCACCTAGTTAATTAAATAACCACATTAAAAAAAATGAATTTTTAAGGTTCTCACATGTTAAATATTTTACACTCATAATCCTCTCCTCTTTAACCTCTCTTAGATATTAGAATATATAACTATTACACCCACTCACACACTCTTCTGTGAATGTAAAAATCTAGATTATATATATTGTATTTATTGATGAGTCATCTTTTACTTAATATCGAATGCACATAACGTGCAAGAACGTGAGTAATTGAAGTTGGCCTTTAAAAGCACTAATTCACTCACCAATCTCAAATGAATCCCCCAAACTTCAAACCCACCCCTCAAAAAAATCGGAAGAGTATGTGTGTCTGATTTATTTTTACATGCATTTGTGTGTTACCATCTATACTTGTAGCATTAAGCCAAGAATCATTGTTCATACTAATATCAGCATTAAGCCAAGAATCATTGTTCATGCTAATATCAATGGATTTTCTACATTCCTTCAGTTAAACTCATACAATATCTTGACAAATAGAGCTTCCCTTAACCATTTTTACAAGTGTGTATATATCCTCAAAACGCAAATACATTTCTCTCTGTCGAAGTGCGTGTGTGTGTGTGTATGGATCTAAATGTAAGTCTTTGGTCTAGTCAGGTTTGAAGTTCTTACAAAATATATGTATGAAAGTGCATCGATTCTTGTGCATGATGAGTACGATCGAACTTGTGTTGGGAGCTTCCATTAACAGATAAAAAATCGATAAACGGAACACCACTACCACCAGCAGTAGTCCTGTCTTTTCTCTGTCGTCCTCTAACATTATGTTCACTATCTTGATTCACTTCCTCGTCTTCTCTTCTGGCGTTGTCTGTTACCTCGCTTCTGTTGTTAGAATCAGTGTTTACTTGAAGAAAGTCATAGAACTCAACTGATTGATGACTTTTATCTGCAATATTATTAAACAATCACAGTAATAAATAAGAAACTCCGCTTTTAAACCTCACAATTATAATCACTCGACAGAAAGACTTTGTGTGTGCTTCGTGCTATTAAATTTTGTGCAAATCACTGTCATATTATCACTAACTGAATGTTAATATCATACAATGTTTGATATACGAAAAATTGTTTTTTAGGGGGAGAAAACGAGAAATATATCTAGAAAAAAAATGATATTGATGCCTTTCTAGAAGAAAAAAAATGATATTGACGCCTTTTTCATTTACCTTTTAGAAAATATTTTTCCACCTACTAAACACTGTATCAGTGTTCTGCGGATTTGGATGTATGTTACTCCTTCTAATATTCAAAATCCAATCCATTCATTTGAGCTAACAGACATCAGAACAAATTCATTTGATTTCTTTGAATAAAGGGCAGAGATTTTCGAATATAGATATCAAGCCTAATTAGTAGCAGATTGATTGATTACTTAGCGCTTGACCATAGCATATCCAAATTCATACTGAAGAGTTTCCCTAAATCTAAGTAAGCGAGAGAAAGAATAGATGCAAGAGATTATAATAATTACCATGAAGTTTTTGATGAAGAGGAAGCTGGATTTTGAAAGTGATGATCAAACTTTCTGGGAAATTGAAGGAAAGGGTTATAAGGGAGACAATAAGCTGATGGCAAAGCAAGCTTGTCATAGTATTTCTCAACAAAAGCAGGAACAAGACTAGCAGCAGGACTGGTCGTCGTCCTAAGAATTGTATCATAGCTTGAGCGATGATGATGATGATGATGATCCTGATCATGATCATCAGTATTAGGAGGATCTGATCGCAGTGGAGAACACTGTGATGTGGTGAGCTGATGATGATGAGGCCGTTTTGCATAAAGCTTGGACCTTTCTCGGCGAATCCTAGCCATCATGACGTGCCAGTGATTCTTGACAGCATTATCAGTTCGTCCTGGAAAAAGCCTCGCAATCACAGCCCATCTGTTTCCGTGGATCCTGTGAGAAGCCAGAAGCCTCTCTTCTTCTTCCTCTGTGAATGGACTCCTATTAATTCTTGGGTCCAGCTGATTGAACCACCTCAACCTGCAGCTCTTCCCTACATAAATATATATAAATTCATTCAATTCAACATATATGCGAAACACAATTCTTTCCTTAATTGAGTTAATTAAACTCCTATGAAAGCTAGCTGTGGATTCAATTCAATTACCTGGCTACGTGCTCTCATGAACTATTTATAGGTGATCGACATATATATATATATATATATATAGCTAGTTAAGTAGTGTTAGATAATAGTAATTAATTAAGAAGACAATAATAATTATGTTCATAGAAACAGATGATGATGAATAATATTCTCACCTGATCTTCCTCGAAGCTTTTCAGCTATGGCGTTCCAATTATGAGGTCCATAACGCTCCACCAACTCTCGAAGCTTCTCATCCTCGGCCGGCCTCCAATGGCCTCTACTACACATATTATTATCTCCCTAACTACAAAACCAGAAACAAACTACAGAACCGAGGAATCAAACCCTAATAGTTATTAATTAGGGTTTAAAGTATATGATCCTTTAATTTGTCTTCTTCCTCCTCCTCCTCCTCTTCCTCTTCTGCAGAATCGATCTTATCTCCTTCTGCCAGCTAGCTAGAAACTGTGCAAGTGAAGCGAGAGAGATAAGAGCGAAGAAGAAAGCAAGAACGAAGAACGAAGACGAGAGAGAGAGAGAGAAGAATATATGGTGGGGAAGTGTTTTCCGTTAGAGAGTGGGAGAGTTTGGACAGACCTTGCACCAGCGATTGATGCAAACGTTTTGGCTAACAAACTCCTATATGAGTAACTCTTATATATATATACCCACACACACACAGAGACACGGACACAGAGACGCATATATTATTAATGTGTGGTGTGGTGTATATGTGGGATGGATGTTGGGGAAATAAAGAAGAAAAGAAAGAGAGGTTGCTTAGTGGAGCGAGTTTGGTTCTGCTTTCAACGTCTTTAATTTCCAAGTTTCTAACCTACAACGTCTACTTATAACCCACCAAGCCTCTCTCACTCGATCATTTTTCCATTTTTTATTTTATTATGCATTCCCCAATCTCATTACATTCAAACTATATCAATTTTTTTTTTTTTTGCAGACGGGTTGATTTGATTTTCTGACATCAACATGTAAAAATAAAACGTATACCACTTTGCTTGCCTTGATTAATATATGATATCATGTTATTGTTATTATTATTATGTGTGAATATAAAAGCCCACTAGAGACGTCCCAAGACTCTCTGAGGTCTCAACTTTCTTTTAGAGTAACGTCATTTGGTGGCTAATTAAGGTGCACGTTTATATATATGATCTACTGTTTGATTTAACAGAAATAAATATGTAAAATAGAATATTAAAAAAACTGAATATATGTAATCCCCATATTTTGGCTTATTTAACTGAAATAATCACAATAACTATTGTAGTATTGAGAGGATTGACAATTAAGTATTTTTTTAAAAAAATTAAAATTCCTCTTAATTAAAAATTATAAAAATAAATTTATATGCCCTCTATAAATTGATAAATTATTCTTCTCCATATATTTTTTGAATTTATTACTACTTTTTAATAAAAAAACCAAAGTAATATCTGAAAAGACAAAATAATCTAGTAATATATATACTTCAAGAAGCACAAGGAAGTAATTTAATTTCGTAGAACTTGATAATGATTTATATTTTAAAATTTTTATGTCTATCCAATATTAATTAATGTATAGATCGATATACGTAGGACAAAAGAATAAAAATAAATAAATGTGGGGTTTGGTAATGTTGTTAGACAAAATATTTGGAAGTCATGGGGAGGGAGGAGGATGTGTTTTAGGTTTTGATAAGTTTTCAGGCGTAACTAACATAACATTTTATCTTACAATCTTCACAACTGCACGTGGATAGACTACAAACTACCACCTTTTTGACTTCTATATTATTAATTTTGTCCCTCTTCCTCTTATTTACCATTATGCCCCTCTTTCTCCTTTCATTTTTCGGGGCAATCCATGTAGATAGAGAGTCATGCATGTCACATTCTTTTACAGACAAACTAGCTACTAATTAATCTATAACTTATTGATCAACATTATTAATAAGTGCCTTCTTAATAATTAATTCCAGGCAGTTAATAACATTAGTCTTTACAAAACATATTGGGATAACATGACTTTTAGTTCTTAAACTTTCTCCCAATTATTCCCCTGTCTTATTTTATAAGATATTTTACTTTGGTGTCTCAATATATAAGATGATTGAAAAAAAAAAAATTTATTAACGATGATTATTTTAATATTATCCTCATTATTGTACTTCATAAATAATTTTCCTTTGATCTCTTTCTTATTAATAAATGGCATTTTTGGAAGTTTATTGAAAAATTAAGATTGTAAACTATTTTAATAAACTTTTATTGATATATATAATTTTGCCAAAATACCTTATAAATGAGGACAAAGGAGAGTATTAGTTTTATCATTGATCTTTGACTCAATACAATTCAATCCTTACAATTTATTGAGTTAAGAAATATATAGGGATTGAGTTGTTCTAAATTACAAAACTATAATGATTGAATTGTTTCAAGTTTGGTGCATGATTGAATTGATAAATGAAAAAAAAATCAAGGACCAAAAGTTATATTTTGCCAAAAATATTCATGGGAAAATCACTACTATAAAGCAATGATTAAAAAATCAAACCAAACCAGAAGATCGGATCAGTTAGACCGTCGACTGGTCAGGCTAACGACTCAATCAAGCTGAAAAAATCTTGGAGAGTTTGGAGATAGGATTGGGCCACTTTGGACCAGCGATCAAACCAAGAACCAAATCCAATTTTCAAAAACATGCCCTTTTTCTTTTTTAAAAAAAAATTTTTATCAATTTTTTTAATTATTTGATGTTATGTTGTATCATGTGATCTGTTAAGTCATGATAAACTTAAAATATCTAGTTTTTTTAAATTAAGTAACAATTTTATATTTATTTCTTATATTTAAATTATTATATACAGATATAATTTTTTAATTTAATTATTATATCATCGATTCAATCATTAATTCAACTTAGTTGGACCATGCAAACCATAAATTATTGACCTTTTAAGTTTAATATCTAGTTTAATTTTAAAAATATTACTATAAAGTCTCCACCATAAGCACTATAATTATCCAAAAGTTTCACCAAATGTACAAATAGCTTAGCTCCCTATGAACTTAGCTGGAAATAAGATATTCTATAAATTAACCAAAATGTCCTTGATCTGAAAAAGGTGCGTATCCCTCTTTCCTTTAACTCAACCAAGACAAATTGGTCGTTGTGTCTAATCTATTCATAACTAAGTCTCTAGAGATCTCATATCATTTGTGCATTTGGTAGGATTTTTTGGGAATTAATTAGAATTTTTATGTGATACTCTACGGTGATTTTCCCAATATTCACTCATAAAGGTAATTAATTCAAGCATATATCACAGCATGTACACCCCTCATGAAGTGGGTGCTAAGTGTGTATGTACGAAAATATATATCATCAACATATATGTATAGGACATATCCACCTACGTTTTGTATAAGAGGTTGAGACCCAGTTAGTGGGTAGGTATAAACAGACATGACTCTTTTAATTTATTTGATTTTCAATACGGCATTAATTACAGATTCAGAAAGCATCAAATATTAGCTAGTGTGAAACTTGTTTTAGTTAAAGAATGTATAATTTAAAGGTTTAATTTAAAGGTGTTAAATGAGTCAATATTCAACACGCACGAATGTGAGGAACGAACATTTTTTTCCTCCTTTATTTGTCAAAATTTCGGTATCCAGATAGACACACAAATTCTTGATTTGAATTTGAATATTATAATAATGAAGTAATCTAGATTCACATTAAAAATATGAGGTCATACAGAAATATATGTCAAAGCTACATCTTATAAAGAAAAAGCACAATCATTTTCCCTCCTTAAACGGAACAAATGATATTCATGTGAAAGGTTTATTCTTGGAATGAATGGCATATTTATAACCTAACCATTGAAAATATAGACCAGAAATCATTTATTCTAACATGATCAATTCAAGATGATAAGGGAGACTCGGACTTCAGGGGTAGACCTGAAGGAGCTCAATCATGCATGCATTTAAATTTACAGCATAAATTCTTACATCTTATTCTATTTTAATTTTACCACCTAAATTAGCCTTATGTAATTTAATTTGAACTATAACTTACAAAGAATTGAAACACACTCGTTGCAGATAATTACTCCCTATGATCCATAATATAGGAAATTTTTTAAATCATTACTTTATCCAAAATACTCTCTCTTATTCTCCTTACAAGGCACATTCAAAAAGATTATTTAGACCTTAGCTGATACTCTTCATTTTAAATTATAAAATATTTTTAATAAAATTAAATATATCAATAAAATTTATTAAATACACTTTACAACTTTATTTTTTAAAAATAAAAATATAAATTTTTAAAAATGCCTTTTATTTAACACACCATTTATGAAAGAATATTAAATAGAGAGAATATAATAGGAAAATATTATTAATGAAACTTTAGTTTTGTCAAAGTGTATTATATTTGAAATGACGAATATTTTTCAACTGTATCTTATAATTTAGGATAGAATAAGTATAAAACACATAGAGAATTATTTATTATCATTTTCAAATTTTACTCCTATTGTAAACTTAATGTTATGGCTCATCATAAACTATGTATCTCTCTTCTTATTTGTAACAAGGGTAAAGTTGGACATTTTTTATCTTAAGACATATTTAATGAGTTAATTGTCAATCATTGATTCTAGTAAAATAGTTGAAAGCACTTTTTGTGCCCAGTAGGAGTTCTTATAATTTTTTTTTTCAATTATACCCATACCTCTTCATTTATTATTCATTTTAAAATGGTCCATTGAAATTTTTAATTGTTACTATTAAAATACTTATATAAGAAATTTAAAAAGTACAATTAGACATATGTATGTATGTATTTTTGTAAAGATTAAAGTTTCAATATAACTTTACCCAAAAAACAAAAAGCATAAATTAGTTATTAATAATGTCCTATATTGGAGACTAGAGACGGAGAGTAACACAGAAGCCATTAACGCAGAAAACCATGACCAAGGATATATACCAGCTAAGCTAGATGTTGATTAAGGGTAACCAATGAGACTTGGTCAAATTAATGTTAAAGTGCGATAAAGCCATAAAGATAAAGAATAATTAATCCAATTCTAATTATAACCAACTAAAGATTGATGACTCACGTAACAAAAGAGATCGATCAGGGAAATAAAAAAACGTGAATCCAACTTCATAACAAACCATCAAGGGCAGTTTCGCGCCTGATTGGTTTCGGTGCTCATCAGACCAAATTGGGCGATATAAATTTTTCACTTTGCATTTTATATTTTTTAAAATAAGATACTCTTTCCGTCTCAAATTATAAAATATTTTTAAATAAAATCTCCACATCAATAAATTAATTATAAATATACTAACAACCTTATTTTTTAAAACTAAAAATATAAACTTTTAAAAAATACCCATCATTTAATATATTGAAAAAAGAAGTGATGGAAATTAATTATAGAGAGATAAAAGGTCAAATTTAAAATTGGTGTATTTAATAAAATCTTAATCTATTTAAAGTTTCTTATATTTTAGAATGAAGAAACTCTTTTAAAAGTATCCTATAATTGAGATGGAGGGAGTATAAAATTTTAATAAATTTATCTTAACATCAATCTAGATAATATAAATTTAATTTGGATGGTTCAATTTAATATTAATTTTTTAAAATTTTTATAAATTGACTAGATGGATCCAGTCTGTCCAGAATATATTGGGACAATTAATTTATAAAATTTTAAAAAATTAATATTAAATTAGATCATCCAAAGTGTATATTGTTTATATTTATGATAAGATAGATTATTAAAATTTTATAATTTTTATTAATAAATATAAATAAAAACTAACCCTAAATTAAATTGAAATCGTTTAAAATTTTCATCTGAACGGTCTGAATGCTCATCACTTGATCAATACACCAAACGGGACTCGTTTAGCACCACGCTCTTCACTGTAGACAAACAGCAACTTTTCAACATACTTGCTTATAAACTTTTCTTATTAATTCAATATTTTATGAATTTTGTTTATCATTTTTTTTGGCTATGTCTATTTTTTGTTTTATTACACTACAATCTAATTTCTCAGTAGTCCAGAGTCATATGTAGCTTTTTTTTTTTTTCTTTGTTATCTCATTCATAAATTGCAGATTAACTTCTCCTCTTGAAAGCATTACACACCTCCAATCTTAATACTATTATTTTAAGATATAATTAAATGAGACCTTCTTCAAAAGAGTTATAATTGATCCCTTTTTTCGGCTTCATAAACAAAATGGAAGCGAAATTGATCTTTCATGGATAACTCCTTGATAAAATCTCATCAACTTTTCAACAACTCTTATTTGGTAAAAAAAAAACATATTACAAGCTTGCATGCATTTAGAGGGAAAAAACAATATTATAAGAGAGTAAAATTGTGTAAACATTACTCGTATGATTATTAATAAATGTTGATCAATTTAATATGAATTCTAAATTAAGCAATTCTAGCATTTAATATATAATTTTAAGAAAATAAAAAGAGATCTCAATCTTCTCAACAATAATTAAGTATTACTCCCTCTATCTCAAATTATAACACACTTTTAAATAAAATTTTACATGCTAATAAACCTCATTAAATACACTTAATAATTTTATATTTTCAAAACAAAAATATAAACTTTCAAAAATACTCATCATTAAATATATTAAAAAGAGAAGGGAGAGAAATTAACTATAAATAGAGAAAAAAATATTAAAATAAACCTATTAATAAAATATTAATTTTTTCAAAGTGTCCTATATTCTTTATTTTTAATATATTAAAATCTTTTTAAAAATATTTTATAATTTGATATGAAAACAGTAATATTTTGGCCACACAGGATTACCAATCCGTGTCCAAATGAATAATGTTTACTGAAGATTAACTCGTTAAGTCTTAAAACAAATAATTGAGCCAGCTTATCTCACATAGATCTACCTTCCAAGTTTTCGATGTGCAGACTTTTATGATTTAATATATATTAACTAGTTGGTGTAGAAGATGCCTATATCTACTATATGACATGGAAGCAAGCTACATTATTCACAACTAATACTGTAACCAAAACAAAAAAAAAAAACCAAATTTGCAATAAAAGTCCATTAGATTCATTTCGTGATAGATGGAATTCTGTCACAAATAAAAGCCATCACACACTTTTTGATGAGAAGCTACCCCAAAATACGTATTTCTTGTTCTTGCTGTTTCTTACATGCCCAGAGCAACACCAAATCTTATGATTGTTTCTTTTGATACAAGAATTTTGCAGGCTCTTGAAACGAACGTTTAAGATTTTCCCTTTATATTCCGACGATTCATTCCGAAGGGAGGACATCGCAGCTATAATTTTAAGCAAACTTCTGCATCATCGTATTGTTAGTCCACCAAAATCAGCACCAATCGGTTAATCACGAAACTATGAAAATGATTTTTCAATTGTAACCAATAATAATTTAGGAACGTTTGATAATAGAGTTGCCTCTCCAGAATGATTAATGCTCAAGTCAATTATTTTCACGCATAATAACTTTATTTCACGTGGGCATTACAGAAATTAATTTCATATCCTTACAAAACCAATCTCCAAAAAAATCAATTATAATATATATATATATATATATATATTAGGAAACCAATGGCAGGATTTGATAAATATCTTTGGCCAAAAGATAGATTTGATAAATATAGTTTGATTTGGCGTATGTTCTTAGTTTATTTATTTTAAATTTTTCAAATATTTATCTTATTTTAATTGTAAATTCGTGCTTATGACACAAAATGTAAGGTATGAATGAATACTGATGTTTATAATACAAGAAGTAGGCGTACCAACAATAGAAATTATCTCCTCTAAAATACTGAAAGCAAGTTATAGACATTATATTATTCATCCCTAATTTATGTGGTTTAAATGGAATTTCATTTTTTTTTTCATTTTTTATTTTGTAAACTATAACGTACATGAAAAAGCTTTTAATTGTCAACTTAAAAGTATGACAATTTTAGTTGATCCGGACACAATCTTGTACAACAAGAACTTATAACTGAAGTTAGTGTTGATAAAAAAACTTGTGAAGTTATTTGTTGTATGTTCAATCATTTTTGCATAGATTAATAATTGTTTGAAACTTTCTCAACCCATTAACCTATTATTGTCCGGAAAAGAAGTATTGATGTCGGCATGACTATGGAAGTTTAAACTTGCATGTTGGCAGCTCAAATCGGTTAGAAAGTACACGGTGATGTTACACAAGAAAGAATGTTAATAACTACTTTTTCGCTGATTACTACAAATTAGCAACTATGATATTATTACATTAATTTATATTAATTAACTTGCTTTTAATTAAATTTGTCATTCCAGATTGGTTCACTAGCCGGATAAAGCATGTTAAAGTCTCTATGGAAAACAACTAACCAGTCTCTTTTCTCTTGAAAGCCAGCCTTTACATGCAAGACATCAATGCCTGCAACGAATGAGAAATGTTAAAGTACACGCTTTATTACTTGTAACGCCAACTAAGCATCACTTGTAAAATATGCAACTGCTCAATGTATTTTTTTTATTTTTAATTTTTTGGGTTGGGGGGGGGGTTGGAAGAGAATCACTCTTAAGTCCCCATATGAGGATCTAAATACAGAAAAATCCCATAAAATCATAAAATTACTTTGAAGTTTCATATTATTTACTGAAATTATCAGTTTACTATAATGAAATTGTCAATTACTATTAGAAAGTTGTTAGTGGAATTATTTAGATTCCTTGTGTGACACCTGAGAGTGATTTCCCTTTTTCATTTCAGAGTATTATATACAATAAAATATAAGATAAAATATTTCGATACCCCCTTAGGCCTTTACTGATCCAAAATGACTTGCGGGTTAGTAAACAATAAACATTCCGTTATATTTAATGTGTCAAATAGTTATTGTATTGACTGTTGGCCTACCTTTCCTCCTAATTGCAGAAATTGCTTGTTTAAAAAGTGAGGGAAATCTCTCACCCACCATCTGTCCAAAGATTGGTAACTGTCGCTGCAGCCGTTTTCTTCATTCGTTAACAAAAACCTCCCCCCACCCAAATTCCCTCCCTCCCTCTGTGCTTATCTTAATCTCTGCCTGGGTTCTGTATTGTAACGAATTAAACGGGCAGAAGAAGTCAAGAGCACCTGACCTGAAACAGAAAGGCAAGGCATTTAGCAGATCTGTACTCTGCTATTATGGGGTCATAAAAAATCTGACAAATTCTAAAACTAGGTATAACTAAATTTTTCCTAATACATCCGTTGATGTAATGATACCAAGACTAGAATGTACAATACGTGGTAGCATATCAGCATCCTTAGAGACAGATATGAAAGTCTCAACCTTCATGCACAGAGTGCTACCTTGACTGTTCACCTGATTTACCTACTTTTCTTATAGCTATTGGCAATTTTACTGTTGCCTAGAATTAGTTTTGGTAGTACCAGAAGTTCAATTCTCTTGTACTTGCATATGTTTGCAATGCAAAACTAAATATAGGAGTTTTTGTTGTGTTAGTCTCTCCTAACCAGGAACATAACTCGTCAACAAACATAACAACCAAATGTGCAGACTCTCCTTCCAACCAATTAACAAGCGGAAAAGCTTGGTCAATGGAGACTGCTTTGCTTAAACGAGGAAGCTTCAACAGAAATGTTATTGCCAATCTATCAGCCAATTACTCTGTGTTCTACCCATTATATTTCTCATCCAATTTTTCTGACTCATCCAGATTAGGTTGATCGTTGGACTACGTTGTTCTTGTTGGATATAAAAGTCTGACAGACTCACAACTCAAATTAAGCTTGTAAATGACATGACTAGCAAGAAGAGAATCCTGCTTAAGAAATTTTAATTAAAAAATATTGGAAGCATTAAAAAGGAAATATTCTAATTAGTCTTAATTAAATCAAGGCTGTTGGTTTTTTAGAGTCTTCTATATTTTGTGTTTCAACAATATATGACTCCCCCCCCCCCCCCCAAAGAAAAAAAAAAAAAAGATTCCTCTGTTTGGTTCATGCGTTCTGATTTGATGCAGTCACCTATATTAAGAAAAATTGTTTCCGTTTTTGGAAGTTATATTCACCTCTCAACTGTAAAAACTGCCGAAAACCAACTTTGAAATATTCCGAGAGACTGCTTTTTGAGCATGACCTCCCGCCAAGAAGAGTACATCCCCCTACCATTCCCTAGGTTACTAATAAGCCCTCACTTCCTACTTTTAATATCTCTGCCAATTAGCATTACAATTACTACTATTAGTATTATTATTTTTTGATCCAGCAATGTCAAGGCTACCTCTTTACGCACCATCTTATTCTTGAATAATTTAGAATTAAATCCCAGCTTATTAGATTATTCAGACTTGGTTGCAAATGCCATCAATCAAAAATTAAATCCACTACTTGGAGTGCAACTCACTTTTTAAACTTTATGGGTATTAGGTATAGGACAAAATGTAAAGGTCATTGTTAAGCAGGGTTGCATTCAGTAGGTCTAATACTGACCCTGATGGAATATAGCACCTTTAAAATTATTCTTAGAAACTACATGTCGATTATTTTGGCTGCAAAAGTATGCGTGTTGTTGTCTCTTTTGCACTGATGCCTATGATTATTTTAGTCTTTGGCATTTAATCAAAAAGATAAGATACAGTAACATCACAATTTTATAATTGGTATTATCTATCAAAAAGTGGTGTGAAGATGATACCTGAATTGGGCGAGCATCTGCAGCCATCAGCAAAATATCCTTACATAGATATGCGGCACTTCCTCGATTGTATACAACGTGTAGTTGAAGAAAACTTTTCCTTTGTACAAGTAGTGAAACCTATCAATAGCACGTAGAACATAAACTCCATTAAGACCATATCTTTCGGCTTAAGTGTTCAGTGATGCAATGATCTCATAGGTCTCGGATGATAGCAACATTTTGTCACATATAAAATGGACAGTGGAAAAGCTAGCTCATTTCTTTGTAACAACCCCATTCAGAGAATCGTACAGAGAGATTCTACAATCTTCAGCATCACTTATTGACTACATCAACATAATAGAGATACAGCCCACTAAATTCTTCCACTTTCACTAGCCAATAATGAATTTCCAAGTTACGAATTTGAGCCGAATTATATGCCACGTGTATCCCACAAAACAAGAAATCATTAAATCTTAACGTGCAACTGAAGGAATATCGCGGAGTCGACTATTTCCTGGAGGGTAGACAATTCTGTTCGTGAATCAGTCAAATTTCAATTATACTAAATACAAAAGAGAGGACATGCAATGAAATGAGAAGCACTTTTTGCAGAACAACTTCCAAATTCCTATTATAATCAGGCCCCGGCAAAGCTCAAATTCATTACATGAACCTTTCACTTCAACCCGATAATGCAACTTTATGACCTTACTTGGTATCAGCAACTACATGAATTTTTCTGTTTACCCATTAAAAATATTAAACTTTTGCTTTGTTATCGTAAAATGATGAAAAAGATCCTTTACAGTACAAACCATGGCAACCCAACCCAGAACTAATACTTTATTTTTTATTTTGTGGCTATAAAAATATTAAGCAGCAGAAATTTTGAAAGTATAATCAGCCAATGACAAGATATTGAAATAGCAGAAGTTTACCATAATGGAATAATTGAGTTAGTAACTTTTATTTGTGGAAAATTATATCACTATGATTTGGTTCTGTTTGCAAATTAGTTGTAAAATGCTGACAAACCACATGTGCTAACCAAAAGAGATATAAAAATGACTAGTGGAATATAAGGCAAAAGAAGATCAATTGTAAGAAATCCTGATAGGCAAACATGTTGCAGCCTTGCAAGCGAGCTTGGCCACACAATTGATACAATGTAATGTAGATAAAAGGAAACGTTAAAAGGAAAATAATATTCTGACAATTTAAATTATAGGACCAAATTTTTTTACCCCAAAAAATAAAAATTATAGGACCAAATCTAAGCACGATTTGAACTCTCTGCTCTTTTATTATTTTCTTTAAAAACGATTATTATTTCAGATACTTCCAAACAAATATACAATAGGATTGGATGAAATGGTCTCAACTGAAGCAGTGAGCTCTTCCAAATAAAAATTACCTATCCTCCAACCGCAACATTACTCCCATGACCCATCTTCTTCCTGTCTGCCCAACTTGAGATTGAATAGATTTTTTGCCAACTCACAATAACATGTAATTTCATATATAGCTTCTGCAAGAACATATGCACCCCCATTGAATTTACGTATTAGAGACAGTTCTCAAATTTATAAATATCTGACCAACAGATTAGAAGCTTAAAACCAGATGATGCATCATTAGCACCTCAGCTACCAAAGCTGTTTGTGCTTGTTTCGTGAATAGGTAAGAATGCTACTGTGCCTGAAAAAATAGAAAAGAAATCAAAAATGGGCCAGACGAGAAGTCCTTAAGCTTAAACATCAGAAAAGAAATAATACTAGACACGCACAATTCAGATAAAAAGATTATAAGCCTTCCGGCTTTTAAAACAAAAACTACAGAGTACAGGAGAATTCTCTTGGGCCCACCGACTTCCTCATAATCTGGTTGCACAGGAAATTTTGAATATTTACTGTGATTTCTCTCATGAGATTTATGCCTTCAACAGTTTAGCCTACTTTTCTTAAGAAAAAACTGACATGCAAAGTAAACAGCCCCACAAACTACTCATTTGACATTATTAAATTAGCTCCAATCTTTTGTTGACTTCTTCCCTTTCAATATCCTCCGGATTATGATTCACTTCTTATGCATTATCCGCACATTAAAATCAAGTCATAGGGTCCAAAATTGTGTTGAGTTCAATCATTTTCATAGATTCGAAATTTCCCCACATTCTTCACTCCCCAAAAGAAAATCATGTAACGGAAAAGTCAATGACTAAAACCTACTTGTGGACCTACTTCTTGATTGTGTCAAATTTAATTGAGATTATTATAATACATTGGTCATGCGTACAGCCTAACCGGTGCTCCCGCAAGGGGGATTGTAGTAGGTTTCAATGCTGAGGAGAATCAGAGAATGACGACAAGATCGGTCGGGATGAAGCTGATCAAGAAGGAGACTGATAGATTCGTGTTCCAAGACCAGAATCGATCAAAATCATCTCAAGAAGAGCGTCCATTATGAAAGTCTAACCTCTGGTCCTCGAAATCTTCTTGTCGTCGAATAAGTCATAACTCATAACCGGCTGGAGACGGCGGCTGGCGCTTGCTACCGGGGTTTTAGGAGGGGAAGTGAATCCTTTTTTTTTTTTTAAATTTTATTCTTTGGGTACTCGTTCAGTTGGCGGTACAAGATGCCAATAAAATGCTTTATAATATAGAATTATATTTATAATCAATATATTTATACATAATTATAAATATAATTAAGTAGATTTTACATGAAGGGATAGTAAAAATTAATGAGAGTAAAATATTAAGTAAATATTAATTTAATAATTTAATAAAAATTATTTAAAATATTTATAATAGGATTACATGACCTATTATAAATAGATAATTATAATAATAAAAATATATCTGGCAAAAAAAAAAAATAAAAATAATTATTTTAAAAAAATAGAGTAAATTAGCTAAATGGCCTCAAAAAATACAGTTCCTATAAATTATAGATAAAATTTTTTAATATTTTAAAATATGATCCATTCATAAAATCAATTAGATGTTATTTTTTTTTTATCCTCATAATGAATATATTATTAAAACACAATATATCTCTTGTGACTAATTTTTAACATATTGAATTGTACATTCACAATCATTCTCTCATCGTAGAGGAGAGAAGTCTCATATGTTAATACTTTTCTTCTCTCTCTTTTGTTTTTCATTGGTATATTATGAAACTGAGATTTGATATTGAAAACTAAACTCCATCATCAAATTGACATTCTATGTTGCGTAGTTCAAGATCCGAATTAAAGTTGTTCTATCTTTCATTTTTTGAAAGTTAAAGAGTATTATCTATCATCAAATTTTTATCATCTTCATTAATATGGATAATATCTTCACTAAATTAATAAATCATTTATTCATAATTTGTTATTTGTTATCATTGATTATGAAATTTGTTTGAGTTACTAATAGAAAATACATTATTCTTTCATTGTTTATGATTTTTTATTTTATTATTTTAAGTATTTGATTTTTTGTGATAATCTAAGATATCTAAAATTTTTTATGAACTTAGTTTGATCTATTTTGGACAAATGATTATGTTATTTTCATGTTTCTAATTTATGATAGTATATCAGCAATATACAATAATATATCACTGATATACTTTTGCAAATCAACATTACCAAACAATCAGACATAAATTTATTTATTATTGACACACAATTGTATAACAATGATGTAGTATCATATATTAGTAACATGAAAAAACACATAATCATTTGTCTAAAACGGATCAAACACAGTCTGCAAAAAATTCTGTAGCTCTATTTCCTTGTCGATGTGCTTCATTCGGTTGAGTACCGTCGAATGTCTCTCACCTTGCATTTGTCTCTCACTACTATGATTGTGGCTTGCTCACATTGCTCTGCTTTCCATCTTCAAGTTTGATCTACTTATTTCTTCCATCATGACTGCAGCTCATGTTTATCTCTCCCGTTTGCTTGATTTCTCACATTTTGAGTATTTGCAAAAAGTAAAGTGTTATAATTTTAAAAGGGTAGTTTTATAAATTATATATCAACTAAATTTTAAAAAGGCCATTTTTAAAATTTAAGAAAGGATAAGATATTTCTTTTATTTAATTTTATGATATGGACTATATATACAAAAGCCCCAAAAAAATATAACTACTTTTATTTTTGGGTTAATGAGCATCCTAAATCTTAAACAAGTGAATAGCATCTTGAACCTTGAATTTATAAAATATTCAAAAATTCTTTTTAATTTCTAAATTTGAATGCATGAACCCCACCATTAAGTTGAAGAAAACGGTCCTTATTTTCAAGGGCTAAGGCTATATCAATGTTTGACTAAGCCCCAAATTACAAAAGTAATGGCTATTTTTTTCAATTTAAAGATAAGGTTTTAAGTGCTCAGAATTTAAAAATTAAAGAGAATTTTTGTACATTTTAAAAATTTAAGGTCCAAAATGCTATTCGTGCAATAGTTTATAATATAGAATGCTCATGACATTAACCCTTTATTTTTTATTTCTCTTGTAATGTACATAGATGTTTTTAAGATTTAGAAATAAATTTTATAATTTATTAATTTAAAATAAATTTTCTTAACTTAATATTAATTAAGTTCCCTAAATTATATATATATATATATATATATATGTATGTATGTATATGAATATAATGAAAAACAAATTTTATTTCTTAACCATGTAAAAAGCTAAAATACAATTTTAAGCAATCATTATTTTCTATAATTTTTATATCTTTTTTTGTAATTTCTTAATTAACTAACAATTAAATTTAACTTTTTTAACTGCAAAATATCCAGTCAACATTTTTAAATGTTGAAAAAAAATTTCATTTCATTTGTTTTTATGATACTAGACACATCTAAGTAAATAGTTCATGAGTCAAAATACCATTTAATCTTTTATTTTTTTCAAAGGAAATCAAACTTAATTGAACTTCATATCTAGTTCAATTTGGTTGGTTTGATTGATGTAGATTTATTTTTTTTTAAGATTTAACTAATTCAATAGTTATTTCGCAAAAAAAAAAAGGTAAAAAGATTTATTCCCTTTTTGTATGTCCAACAACAAAGAAATGTTATGAAAACGTTTATTAAAGTTATGTCATGAAGTTTTATATAAAAAAAAAAAAGTTATGTTATGAAAATGTGAGCATACATATTCAAAGAATGGCCCACTGTCCACTATTTAAATTAATTCATTTTTAAGCTGAGTTAAATAAAACTTCAGTTTTCAGTTTCTCACTTTATTTCTAATAAATTTCTATCTTTGTTTTTGGGATTTAAATTGACTTGTTTTTTTATCTATTCCTTGTTTATTGTCACTTGATAATGTTTTCATTTAAAACTCCACCCACCCCCACATCAAAATAACAAAATCACTTTTCTCTCTCAGCTGGTTTTTCTGAGGATAACCAGAGAAAAATCAGAAAAAAGAAAATCTAATCATGTGAATTATGTACAAGGAGTTGGAAAACCGAAGGTGTGGCCATTAATGAAACGCAATGCATAGGATCTAAGTAGGTAATTTGAAAGGAAATTAACATTTGAGGAGTCATTATTTATATCACATTAACTTTCGAGGAGTCATTATTTATATTATTGGTAATTAAAATCTTTAAAAAATTGAAATTCTTCCACGAATCACGGAAATACATTATGAATGCTTCTAACTGAATAACTCGTGTTCCATAAAATTATAACATGGTCTTCTAGATGCCACAAGGGTCCTTTCATTGAGGAAACAACAAATTTAAAATATCATCATAATATCAATTAGTAACTTAGAGTATACATTGTAAAAAGATAAAAAGAAAACAATATTAGCAACTTATTTTTTATGATTATCAAAGTATGAACATTTCCAATATATTTAATCATTGAAAAATACTTAAAAGCAGCATTTAAGCTGTGTTCAAACTTCAAAGAAACAATCAATTGTTGCATTCCTTGCTTGTGAAGGTGAAAATGTAGCAGAAACAGAATGCCATGGCCAGGAAATCAGGTGAAGAAGATTATTGTAGGAAGTACAAGTGAGGGAGATTTTCTGTGGACAACAAAGTAGCCAATCTAGTAGTCATTAAGCCAAGAATGAAATCCATTATGAAAAGTGTAGCATATTGATGGACAATTCTGTTTTATCAGAAAGCATACAAATTCCAATGAAGTTGAATTAGTGCATGTGAAATTCAAGGAGCAAGTAATACATATTTCTAAAAAACCACTTAAGATGAGTTTTAAAGAGATCAGACAAAACTTTAACTTCCAAATTCAACGAGTGCATGAAGTGCAAAAGGTGACATAAACGCTAGCGAAAAATGTTGAAGGCTAAGTTCTTGTAAGGATTGTAAATCCTTTTGTGCACCAAAACCCTAAGATTGTAAATACAGGAATGCAACAATCTGATAAGTGTGTTTGTGTGCGAAGTATTCAACATGATAAGTAGGGATACAGGGTATTTACAGAGCTATAAGGAAAGAAGGAACAGGCCTATATTAATCCATAACCAATCGAATTACAACAAGATGTTAAAATAACTACAACAAATACATGACTAAAACAGAACTTCTTCAACAGAAATCACAAGGACGAATAATCCAATAACTTTTCTCAAAACTTTAGGCAAATATCAACACTAGTACAAGCATATTATCGATCAAAATAGAGCCTTTGAACTTGTTTTACCATTGAAGAAGACCTCTATCTATCATTTCATAAAGAAGAATTGTTGCCCTATCATTCTCATTTTTCCTCAAAAGAGCTTGTATAAGCATTCCAAACGTCACGAAATTTGGAAGGCAACCACTCTCTTTCATCTTTGAAAGCAAGGTCAATGATTCATCAAACAAGCCTTCTTTCCAAAGTCCATTCATCATGATGCTGTAAGAGTAGACATTTAGATGATAGCCTTCATTCAAAAAGAATTCAAAGATATCCTGTGCAAAATCTAGCCTACCTCCTCTGCACAAACCATCGATCAGTATCTTATAATGTAGGCTGTATTCATCAGTTGACAATTTGCTGATATAATGCAACTGCCTCATCAAGATGCTTCATTTTGCCAAATGCATCCAACAAAATGTTGTAGGCTATTATATTAGAAGCTTGACCATTGCAACACATTTCATAAACAATATCTTGCATACGTGACATTCTCTTTGCTTTGCACAAGCCATCAATGAGAGCGCTATAAGTGATAATATTAGGAACCAAATTTTTGCAGCCCATTTCTTTAAAAAGATCCAAGGCTTCATCCAATAATTTTATTTTACAATATGCATTAATCAATATATTGTAACTCACAACGATAGGTGCCAAGCCCGTGTTCATCATCTTATTCATAGTACTCTTGACTCTTTAACATTTTTCCCCATAAAGCTCCCATTCATCAAAGAATTGAATCATCAAAGAATTGATGATTTCATACAGCATCAGATTTCATAAAGCATTTGAACATCTTCGCAAAGATAGATTGAGCTTCTATGATCCTTCTCTTTTGAAAAATGCATCCACTAGTATATTAAAGGCATAAAGATCAGGAGTGATTGTCTCTTAGGGCTATTTCATTTGAAAATCTTGCATTTGGTTGATGCAAAGAATACCATGGATTAAAATGTTGTAAGTGACAATATCAAGAGATATTCCTTGCCTGATGATTTCAGAACATAATTCAAATACCTCATTTACAAGCCCTTCCTTACAAAAGCCATTCATGGCTCTGTTATACATAATCAAATTAAGATTAGTTTTAATTATCTGCCTCCCCGTCATTTGGAGCAATTTAACAATTTTTCCAATTTTACAGAGCCCTTTACTAATTAAGGTTCCATAAGTAACTGAACCTGAGCAAAATCCTTTTCTCAACAGAGTCCTTTCATCAACGTAGTCGTTGTTACAGTATTCGGTTGGCAACCCCACTTGAAAATCTTACCCAATGAAGAGAAAGCAGAAGCCATGTCACCCACATGACAATAACAATTGATCAAAATGGACAGAGTAATTAAACATGGTTGAAATCCTTTCAGTTCCGCCTGGGCAGAAAGTGAGATAACTACTTGGTCGTGTCTGGCATTTGCAAGTGATCCTAAAATCTTATTAATTTCGACAATGGAGGGCGGGGTACACATGGAGAGCAAGCGATTGAACAAAGCCACGGAGTCTCGGACGCTATTAGGGTTTGGAAAATGGGAATGAACACAAAATTGCAGAATGAGGGCGTAGGGGAGAGAAAGAAGGGTCTAGATCGAGAGGACTGCAGAAAGAGAGGAGATTTCGGGAAGGCATACCTTGAAGTAGCAGAAGAGAAAAACGTCTTCATATGAGATTGGTAGAAGAGTGTCGGATACCTCCACGCGGCTTCATCGAAAGGGGAAAAGCGAGAAGGAATCGAAAACCTAGCCGCAAAGATGAGACCATTTCGTTTCTGGCCAAAGAGCACTGAGACTTGGAAAGATGAGAAGAAAGCCCAGATTAACTGATTAATTGACAGGCGAAACATGATTCGGGAGAAATAGGTAACATACTTAATAAATCACTTTGAACTTCTTTTGTCACAGTAAATTATGTTTAATTTAATTTAATTTTTTTACAGTTTTGTTCTTAAAAACTATTTTACAATATAATTTTTAAACTTATTTTTCAACAAAAATAAAAAATTATTTGATTATGTTAATTTAAAAATTAATTTTATAGTTAAAAATTTGCCAATAGTAATAGTTGCTTGTTGCTGATTGTGATGGTTTTTAATAATAATTGATTTAAGTGACTGTAATTTTTAACAATCAAATGTGATGTATTTTAAAAAAATAATAATATGAAATAAAATATTTTAAAAAAATAAAAAATAAGAATAATTTTAAAAATAATTAAATTCAAATCACTAATTTAAATGAGTTTTTTTTTATTTTTAAGAATAAAACCCAAACAAGTCCTTAATATCTTACATCTACATATATTTATTTACAATGTACATCTACAATCTAATATAACAGCGGTTATGGGTATTACACACCTATGATACCTAGAAGATTTTTTTCCTTTTTTAAAGAAATATATGATAATTTTTTAAAATATAATATAATAAATATAAATAAAGTAAATAATAATCTTATAATGAAAAATGGGTGAAGGACCCGCAATAAAAAAAATGAATGATGAATATGGAACTTATAATAAAAATGAAAAAAATATAATCTTTCAATCTTTATAATTTTAACTCGATTATAATTTAATCACTAAACTTTGACCAATTGTAATTCAGTTTTCATAATTTTAACTTGATTGTAACTCAATTTTTTAAATTTTGACTCGACGTAACTCAATTCCTATAATTTTAGTAATTTAAAATACCAATCTCCATATTTTAAAAAATGTAATTATAAAACTAAAATTATTTAAAAATTATATTCTTTATAAAGATTAAAAGTTTTAGTAATTCAAAATAATAATCCATAATTTTAAAATAATTTTATTTTTTAAAATATAGGAAATAATATTTTAAATAATTAAAACTAGAATGATCGAATTGCAACGAGTTAAAGTTTAAAAATTAAATTATAACCCAATCAAAACTATAAAAACTAATTTATAATGAATTAAAGTTTAGAAATTAAGTTATAATTAAGTCAAAAGTACAAGGACTAAAAAATTAATTTTTTGTGAAACACGTAATAAGCTTACATATTAAATTTAAAAAAAATGTAAAATATGTGGGTATGAAGTTAATGAATTTTTTTATTTTTAGAATTTTAATTTATACATGACAATAAATTCTAAAAAATAATTTGTGGCTTCTATTTTTAACATGAGTAAAAGGTAATAATAGTGTAGTGAAACAATTTTTTGTTTTACTTTTAGCATGTAAAAGATAAACAAATTCTAAAAAAGAAATAATTGCTATTAAAATAGCTTTTAGTATACATGGGTAATTAATTTTAGAATAAGATTACCTACAATAAATTTTAGAATAAAATATTTTGTTTAAATCTTTTATAAAGGTCAAATGACAAATTCTAACTAATGAAAGTTACAACTCATACGTCAACAAAGGCAAGAAAGAGAAATATGCAAATAAAAAAAAACACCCTCTTTTTGGTGAAATTGTGAAAGTAAGAAACTTTCATAATGCATGAAAATCTTCAACCCTCTCAGCCTTAATCCTCGTGTGACTGATTGATTTCTAGGACCTTGTGAAGACATGCCACCAAAAATTGGCTTGGAGAAGTAGAGGACTTAGTAAAATGAAATCATTGCAACTCTTCTTCTCCAAAATAGAATATTGCTACACAAAAATTAAGGTTCTTTCTTTTGAATTTTGAAATTTTGATAATCGAGTTAGAAGAATCATTTGTTGAGCCTGTATAAGCTGGTGAGTAGCAACCCATGATAACTTTTCTTGAAGAAAAACTATCCAAATGATTATTGTTTTTACATTTACACAAATATGAGGAAGTTGTCCAAGTACAAGTAGATTTGAGGAATTTGAAACGTTCTTGAAAGTCCCTAATTAATTGATGTGGGGTTAAAATTTTCCCCTTGTGTAAGACTTGATTCCTTGTCATCCATATAAAGTGCAGAAGAGGCAAAATTTCCTCAACTATGGAAAGATCGCTAACTATATATAATTTATCCAAAATTCTAAGAAGCCAGTGAATCAAACATTAATCAAAAATTTCGTTTAAACAAATTCTCAAAAAGCCGAACCAAACAGCTTTAACAAAAAAAACATTCATAAAAATGTACGAAGCAAGGAATCTTGTAAATCGCATCCAAAAGAACACATAATTGAGGTAGGAACATGATGAGCTGAAAGAATGTATCTTGTAGGGATTATTTTATATGCTGATTTCCATATGAAAAGTATAATGAAGATGTAATTTTTAAAGAAAATCCCAAATGCTTTCCTTTGCAAGACGTGAATCCCCTGCATGCCTATTAAGAAATCTAATATGTTGCTGAATTGTATAAGTGCTAGAATTCTAGAATATATTTAACAAGCCACGGAAAGATAATAGGTTTTGATGATTTGTTGAACTAACTTCAAGTCATACAAATTCCTTAATAAGGAATACTTCAACTAAGTTGAAACCAAAAGTTAGGCTCTGAATCATCAAATTAGCTATTGTGGAGACATCAAAGGCTTTAGCAGTGGAAGGATTAGAAGGAGACCGGCCATTGAAGCTTATGAGTGATCGAAATGGAGGCTCCATTTCTAATTTGCCACTTGAGTTTATCAATAATAAGATCAAACGAATCAAATATATTCTTCTAAAACCATGAAGCATTGTAAGGCTACTTCAAGAAGAAATCATTTTGAGAATTCACTTACTTTCACTTTTAATACATGAAACATTCTCACTTCACTAAATATAATTAACTAATATAACACTTGATAATTAGAGACTTAACTCAACAAGATGATTATCAAGGTTCAACTCAAAAGTAAGAGATCCTAAATTTTTTAAATAAAAAAATGAGTTAAAATCAATCAAAATCTTTCATATCAGATAAAAATAAATTATGAAAGCATAGAATACCTCAGATGAGTGAAAGAAGTCGAAAACGGTTGAAAAACAAAACATGTGCTATGAAACAGGACAATGCGCCACAGCGTATTACTCTCTATGCCACGCGTCGTGGCTTAGCCACCATGCGCAGTAGCATGTTGCAAGAAATTTCAACTGATTCTGTTGTCATTTGACAAGCAGAATCAGGAGAACTTCTAACTCGCCTCAATTCTTTGTCTGATATCTGAATGATGTGATCTAGATGTTTATAGAAAGCTCTTTACATGAACTAACTAACGGCATAGGGTTCACTTTCAAAATAAGTCACACTAGTAAGTTGGACACTTAAACACATTTCAATCACTTTTCACAACTTTAACACCAAATGGGTCTCCAAAACCCTCAACATGTGCCAAAAGCTTTTCCTAATACCTGGACCATGTCCGATGGACCTAGGATTATCGGTATAACACGTTACAAGCACTGAAACATCAGTATAACAAAAATTTACTCCTCAACCCAATTTTACCAAAAACAATGGGGGAGATAATTTGTCATTGTATCTTGTCCAAATCATTCAAAATATGTTCAAATCATTATTTCTACACTTGTACTAATATTTTAGCCCTAGAAATATATATATATATACACACACACACACACAAAGACTAAGGGTCCAAAGTACAAATCTAACATTTCCAACAACAAAATAATGCAAGTGTGATGGCATGCATTCTAGAATTGGCAATTCATATGCTATTACATAATGAAATCTAAACTAGAGGCATACAGTAAGAAAATATACTAATTCTCCACCTCTTTAGTCTTCTCCCTCTCAACACCAAAGCTAGAGCCTGAAAAATGTTAAATGAAAGGGGTAAGTCTAGCCACTTAGTAATCAAGGTTGAACCTACTCTATGCAGTTATATATTAATTATAAATCAAATACATGTACAAGGAAATCAAGTATATAAAACAAGTTGGCATATAACATATTTTATCGTTTATCATTAAATAACTTCTTTAACTCTCATAATTAGGTGCATTTTCACCATATTCTCAGGGATGTGACATAAACCATACTCATGTGACTTGCCACTACTTATTATGCATGACATGTCATATATTTACTTAGGCAATGATCAACTAACTTTATATCCTCCTTATTTTCTTAGACTGAAATTGTGAGCTATAACACTAACAAGGGCTCCATATGTGTGATGGACTACCCAAGCTCATCAATCATGAGGTGTGATCCGGCCAAAAATCACAGACTCACTTTTAGACCATGGCTTCCCCCATTATTGAATCATTGGGATGTCTCATATCCCTAAGCTATTCTCCTCATTAAACTAGTGGAGATAGCTAGATTTTAGTCCCTTGATAAACAGTGAAACAAGGCTATAGCTCCTGTGCATTGGAGGGCAGCCTAATTACCATATAGATTTTCTCTGCTCCTAAATTCCTAGGCAAACTCCCCTCACTGATCATGCCATAAACCATACTTAGGGTCTATTTAGTTTTCCTCCGTTTCACATTCAGAAAGGAAAATTTTACTTTTAAAAAGTTCAAAGTTGTTTGGGTAGAATATTTTGTAGGAAAGCATGTAACACCCTCAAAAATACAAATCGATTTTTCACAAATTATTAAAACCATTATCGTGGTAGAAAATTTTCTTACCATGATACATCCAAGACATAACACAAGTCTTAAAATATTCTAAAAGGCAATTAAAACCATTAGAGACAGACATAATCCTCATGTCATGATATTCAAATCAGATCATAAATCAAGAGGGACAGACATAATCCTCTTGATCATATAAATACTTTTAATAAAAAGGATTAGAGTTTACATGCTTCACAAAGAAGATATGTCCTAAGTTAGCACAAGATACATTGTATAATCCAAAATAAGAGGCAACGTAAAAGATGGTGTCTCATACACCATAGTTATACCTCTGGTGCTTTCTCGGCCGGACTCGCTCCTGTAAAAATATTAACCAGGGGGAATGAGACTTAAAAGTTTCAGTAACCAAAAATTAATATGTAATGATGCATGCGGATGTAACTAATCATGCGATTGTTAAGTGGGCGCACAAAACATTTAACCGAACAATACTTTCAAACAAATCAAACAAGTATTTAATTTGCATGACTGCACCTTATATTCTCCTTTCGCCATGCTCAAACGCCAAATCACCCGGCCAAAGGTGAGTTGGACCAAGCGACACGCCACTCATTGGGTCCAATGAGGGCTTACCATGTGGTAATAATTAACCGAACAGAAATTTCCATTAATACCATACATTAAAATACCCTGATAAGTCATGCATCAGTCAAATATCCGAATAGGAATATATCCGAACAATAATATCTCATCATGATAAATAAAAATAAATTTTTTTAACCCACTTGGCAATAATTTCAAACAAGTATATACAGTATTTATTTTTAATAATTCATAATTTTTTCAAACAATAAAAACAACACATAATCATTCACAAACACACCTATAACAACACATTAATAATGGTTACCTTGTGTCTTGAATAACAAGTTCCCCTTCACAACTCCTTTTTCACCATTATCTTTGTCAATATAATCTACATAATTATTTCACAATACTATATATTAATTTTACATTAAAATTAATAAATAACTCTAATTTAAAGAGTTAAAAAGTCTTAAATTTATAATTCATATTAACACTAATTTAAGATTTATACCTCATTTAACTTTTCAAATTCTTTTCTAAAATTTTCATACCCTAATAAACTATTTTTAAGCCTCAAATCACTTCTAGTATCACAATTTCATCCTTCTATATTCTAAAAATTCATCCAAAAATAAATTAAAAATTTTAAAATTATTTTGAAGTCTCAAATCACCTTTCTATATCATCAAAAATACCTATTCATATTTAAATAAATATTTAATAATTAGAGGTTCATCCCTACGTCTCAGATTCTACATAAATTCAACCATATAGATCTAGAGTTTAACTCAAAAATTCTTAAACATGAGTTTCAACCTCAAGAAAATATTCTATAATATTTATTATATTCCTAAGAGCTTTAACCTATATTTTTAATCTATCATATCATCAGATTAACTATCCTATAGAAAAATCTTAATCAGAATATTTACTCTATCCTACAAAATAATCATATCACTAGAAAGCTAATATTATTTAGAAAATAACTATAAAATTAATTTTGTAATTAAATAAATTTTTAAATGCTAATCTAAACAGGAAAGTTAGAACATACCTAAAGAAAAAAAAAATAATCCCCCCTTGCAAGAAGACGCCGAGCAACATGAGAAGAAGAGAGAAAAATAATATAAAAATAGGATTATGGGTCCCAAAATTATATTAAAAAAACTAAAGGTCTAAATTTAATTATTCAAACTTTTGGGCCATTACTTGCAATTTTCTCTAAATTGCATCTTGGGCCCTTAGTTACAATTTTCACAATTGCATAAACTTTTTTTTCTTCCTTCCTCTGCACGCTCTCGCTTTCTTTTATACATGAGGAATCCTTTCCTCATCCCACATCTAACCGATGTGGGACTTCTACACCCCCCTTTCATTTTTTTTACTTTCTTTTCTTTTTTTTTAAACTCACACACACATAATAATTTTTTTTAAATCTTAAAATTATATCTTAACAAAATATTTCTTATATAATTTAAAACCTAATTTTTTAATTTATAATTAAATTTCTAACCATATTATTATTTCTGAATAATCTCAAATAATATAAATTCCTATTATTATTATTTATTTATTTTTTTAAATGAAAACTTAAATTTCACAACAATTTTTTTTATCTAAAAAAAATCAGGATGTTACAAAGCACATCCTAAAAGTACATTCAAACAGTAGCTGAAAGTGAATTTTTGAAACATAACTATTTGAAACTTTTGAAAAGTGAATTTGAAAAGTAGGATGTTATTTAACCATACTACCCTAAGTTTAATCTCTTATTCTTTTATTTAAAAAATAGTTAATTCATTAAAAATATAATTATTATTTTAATAATAATAATTACGTATCATTTTTTTAGTATTATAAATTGAGTAATTAATCATGTTAATTTTTAGTATTAATGTACAATAAAAATTAAAAATCTTTATTACATGTTTTAAAATTACAAATTAAAAAATACAAATAACTAGAGATCAAATTTTTAACATTATAGATCAAAATTTATGTTATTTAAAATCTTTATTATATTTTTTAAATATTTTAAATATATTACATTTGTATAATAAAACTTATAAATCATTATAAATCAATGTCTTTTTTGGTAATTGTATATTCAAAAGCACATTTCACTATCACAAACCAAACAACTTTTAATGTATTAAACTGACTTTTGAAAAAATATATCCAAATACAAATTTCGTTACAACAACTGATTTTTACTAAACTGACTTTCACCAAATGGACTTTCACTAAATGAACTTTTAACAAACTGAAGACCAAACGCACATTTACTTGTTCTCACTTTTCACTTTCATAAACTCACTATTACAACAATCACGTTGGGCTCACGACCTTGCGCTACCTAAGTGTGTATTCTTATCTTTTTCTCAATATTCATTTCTTATTAACACAAAACTATTTCTATATATTATCACATTCATTTCTCAAAAATATAAGCATATTCATAATACAATCCTCTTAACTTTGCGCTTACATTTTCAAGCCCAAAAATAGCTTTTTCATGCGCTCAAAGAAACTAATATATAATTCTTACTTAAACAACCAATCTCATGCATGTAAGCATTTACAATTTCACATTCACAACCAATTAACAATCAATTAATATATAACTCTCCAAAGTATTTTTTTTTTTTTGGGTTACCTCAAATCTTTGAGAGGTTAAAAGTTTACTACTTAATCAATTAGCTTTCAAGTTTGGATTTCCATTCCAATAGGTGACCAAGAGTCAAAACTACAATCAATCAAGTTGAATTCCATCAACACAACAAACTCAAACATTTGAATCCTCAATCTCTACTTCTAAATTGCCTAACCTTCACTTTACAAAAAGGTGGAGCTTAACTATTGGGTTTAATAATTACCTTTAGCTCCCAATAGCATTCATGAGCCATTAGATCCCCATTAATGGTATCACAAACTTCCAACTACACATAATAAATAGGATTTTTGGATATTAATGAAGCCCAACAACTTAAGACACTAAAATACCTCATACCTAGATTTAAATACTCTAATCTACCTATATTAACTTCATTTGAGTCAATAAATTCAGATCCATAACCTATATGGACCGAAATCCCACTTCTACTATCAAACCCTAATCATAAACTCATAAATGTGGAAGAAAAGGGAAAATTAATGAGTATGATCCTTACCTTGGATGTTTGTAGCCTTTAAAATACTCTCAAAGTGGTCCCTAAGTAAACCCTAGCAGAGCTTTGGCACGCCTCTCCTTTCTCTCTTTTCTCTTCTTTCTTTTTCTGTCTCATTTCACGTCTGATAAAGTGCAGAAAATGGTCATGCGCAGCAACAGACGCACAATGCACCACGGCGCATGACATAGAGAGGTCCTCCCTAGCTCAGAGATGGCTGTGCACCGTGTTAGACGATCTACGTGCCGTGATGTGTGGCACAGTAACTTCAACTCTTCCTTTTCTTCTCCTTTTGATACCTAGGTGGTCCGCCTCAACACCGAACCCACAAGTAGGGCTGAAATAGCATCAACCATGATTATTAGACCTCTCTGGCCATACACCACTTTAATTTACTTAATTACCTTAATTAAGTTTAATTAATCAAGAAATTAAAATTCAAGATGTTACACAAACAACTCATCAAAACTAACTCGTGCAATGCACTATAACGCAAGGAATATTTCTAAATCAAATTTTCACTACTCAACCCCTTCACTCAAAATCATAGAAAGGGGGAGTTTACCACAATTTTTATCAAGATTTTCCTAAACATCACTTAATATTTATTACCCTCGCTTGCATTAGTATTTTGGCCCTATTATCATAACACATAATAATTAACTCTATCCTTAAGGCCTAAAATACCATTACAATTTACATTTTACTTAATACAAGTAAGTAACAAATAGGGAAATCCTAGTTGGCAATCAAAATTGTCATACACATAAATTACCTAAAATAAAGAGGCCTATTACAAATAGATCGTGATCCTAAGCCTCGAGTTATTTTTCTCAGTCTCTACTTCTTAAGCTATTCCCTGAAATATTAAAGATAATGAAGTGAGTACAACTACTCAGTAACTAAAATCCGACTAGCCCATATTAATGCATAACAATTAATTTAAATGTAAATGGTAGTAAATATTATTACTTTAACCCATGAGAAACATTTGAAATAAGAATTCACAACTTAGCTCATATAATGGCATTTACTTGGAAAAACAATGCTTTTAGCATCTTTCATATACATAAAATGGCTCATACAATTTATTGACAAGCCTAATGGCAAAAATTATTACTTAACTCAATGTATCCACATTATGAACTCAATATAGACAATAAGTGCATTTTCTTACTATATGTATGATCACACCTCCCTTATATCCTCCTTATTTCTCTGATAGGAAACCATGGGCTATAACTTAATAAGATAGTCTATGTTTCTTGACTTCCCTAGCTTAAACACTTGTGAGGGAATTACCCGGCCAAGGTGTACTCATCTCACTTATAGATCACAATTTTTCCTATTTCTCTCACTATAGGGTGTCATACACCTTGGACTAACTTCCTCATTACACCAGTGGATAGTTAGTTAGGTTCAAGTCTCTCGTTGAACCAAAAGGGACAATTCCTCATTAAACAAGTGAGACGATATGGATTGAATCAATCTAAGCAATCCATCACATAGATGGGGCCTTACCATATGGATTTATCATTTACTCCGCTTTTTAGGCGAACTCCCGCCTCTCTAGATCATGCAATAGACATTCATGCAATAATTCATCCATATACAATTCACAGATCTTCACCTTATCACCTTTTATTGAACTTTATCATTACACATTACCAAACCAGTCGTTGAACTCTCAATTCACAATCATTATATGTCACACTTTTAAAATGATTGAACTTCCCTATTTTCATTATATCTCACACCTTAAAATCATTGAACTTCTCTATTTTCAAACATCATTGAACTCCTTCTAAATAAAGATTCATTTTTCTTCTTAATTTATAGAAATCATTACACTCCCAATGAACATTAATACGAAAATCCACCACTATTGTTCTCAAGGAAAATTTTGCATCATAAGGTATAAAACTCACAAATTTGATCTAGTAAATTTCTTCACAAATTAAGCCACACTTGCATTTCTTTTATTTTATACATTCCAATGATAACTCATAAATCAATAAACTAATAGTCACACATAAGCATAAGATATAATTCCCCCTGATTACCTTAAACCTTTAAAAGGTCAAAGGTTTCATCCCTCAACTATTCACTCCTGAAGCTTCCAAGAAGCTTGAATGGCGCCAGTGGTAATTACACTACAAGCATTTACCATGCAAAACATCAATATCCATTTTGACCTATTTTTCACTAGCCTTTCATCATTTCTTAATACTCAAGATTTACTCTAAACTCATGTAGAAGTATCCATAAGGTTTCTTAGCTTCCTATAACTCTCATTTATAACATTGAGCTCTTAAATGGACATTAATGAAGCCACATTATTCCCAACCATCAAATTTATGGAAATTTCATACACTTAATGTCCTCTAACCACCAATCATCATAAAACCATAGATATCAAGTTTACCTAGCTCAATCTACCTTCATTAACTCTATTTAAGTCAATGAGTTTGGGCCCATAACTTCTAGAGACCAAAAATCACCATTAGCAATTAAACCCTAACCTCTACTATTAAGAAAATGGAAGAAGAGAGGAAGATTTAAGTAAGAAAGCTTATCTTAGGTGTTTATGAGCTCCAAATTACTCCCAATAATTAGTTTCTTCAAGCCCTAGCTCAGTTTTTTTGCCACTCTCTCGTTCCTTTTTGTTTCCTCTTCTTTTTCATTTCAGATTTATGACTTAATACTACAAAATTCTGGCCATGCGTCGCGGCAGATGCACAATGCACCGCGGGCCATGGCATAGAGAGCTTCTTCCAAGCATGTTGTCACCTATGCACCGTGACAGACCAACCCCACGCTACGACGCGTGGCACAGAATCACTCCCTTTAGAAATTTTTCCTCTTCTATTCTTGGGTGATTTGATTCTCCTTCAGACCCGCGTTTAGTACTAAAATCAAAATCAAACATGCCTGTTAGGCCTCTCTAGCCACATACCTCAAAGATTCATTTTACTAATCTATTTAAGCTTAATTAATTTGGATTTAAAATTAAGAATGTTACACCAGGTGGCCTGCTTTGATACCAGACCCATAACTAGAGCTAAAATTTTATCAAATATGATTATTAAACCTCTCCAACTGCACACCAATTCAACTTACTTAATTTCTCTAATTAGGTTTAATTAATTAGGGGATTAAAAGTCGGGATGTTACAATACACACGTTCACAGCTAAAAAAATTATGAAATAAAACAATACATAACAATTATTATATAAATTTTAAATTGCATAGAGTAAAATATTTTTTTAATAAAATATTTTTTTTAACCAAGGTGGATAGTTCCAGTGAAAGGGCTTGATCTTTCACAATATAATGAACTAAGGTTTAAATCTTTGATAAGAGAGATACTCATATTTAGTACTTGATCATGACTTAAATAAAATTGTCTTTAATAAGAGCCACTCGTAAGCAATAAAAAAAATAAAATGAAATAAATTTGTATTTATATTTCTAATATGCACATGTAAAAAATTCTAAAATTAAACAACTCATTGTTTATATTTTTTTATATATATGGGATAATAAATTTTAAACTACAATAGTTATTTAAAATTTAATTTATGTGACAATAACACATCTTAAAACAGAAAATTATTGTTGATCAAAAAACAACAAATTGTTCTTTATATTTTTAATATACATGGGCAACGAATTTTAAAATAATCAATGTGGGAATAGAATAATTTGTTGTTTATTGAATCAAATAATTTTTTTTTGTTTTTTATTACTTTAATAAGTATTCTCCTATTGAAAGCAACCACGTTCAAAGTATAATCAACTACTAAATATTGACATACTTTCCAGTAAGTATTTGAAGTTTGATTTACCATGTTGGAAGAAACTAATTCCTTCTACTATACTCATTTCTCATTGGTTAAATAAATTGTTGTTTTATGTTTGAGCATAGATAATAACAATTTATACAATTAGGCAAGTTATGGTTTATTTTTATCTTCTAAACATTAAATACATGCCCAAAAAATAAAAATATACAATTATTTATATTTTGATTGTCATAGTTATTAAGGACAAAAATAGAGTTGTTATACCTTCATAGTTATAATGATTTATTTTTAATTTGTTATAAATTTTTATTTTTTTGTTCTCTCCAGATACTACACTAGATTTTGGGAGAATGACATAAAAAGTCTTAAAATAATGAATTTATGACAATTAAATTCTTCATAATTTTTTTTGTAAAATCAATAGTGAACATTGATTCAAATAGTTGTAAATTCAAAAATTTTAATTACAAATAAAATATTTTAATTTTAAATATAATTCTCTGTTTGCAATCGAGATTTTCAATTGCAATTGTTTAAATCAATATTTATAACTTATTTTTTTTTTAAATTTTTGAAGATCTAATTATCATAAATTTTCTATTTTAACACTTTACCGTCATTCCCTCATCGCTAAATTACTATCAGATTTCTTTTCATTTATTTGTGAGTTAAATTATCCTTTTACCTCTATGTTATTTATTTATGAACATTTGATATTCTAAACTTGCATTTGATATAATTTTTCTTTTCAACATTTGACAATAGTGCATTAATCACTATGCAGTTAAAAAATTAACTTTGAGATTAAGTTAATTTAAAAATTATAAAACATGACCCAAAAATTTATATACAAATATCCTATAAAAGAATTAATGCCAACTAAAAAATTAAAGTATAATTTTGACCAACCACTTTAACAAATTTCGAGATAAGTAACAAATAAAAGTTGATGGTAACAACATCAATAAATAATTAAAAAATTATATTTATTTTAATAACATCTTATTAAAATATTAACAATTTATATAGAAGAAATATAATTTTTAGTCCTTATATTTTGCTCGTATTTTGCTATAGGTTCTTGTCTTTTTTTTAATATTTTGGATCCCTACACTTTCATTTTTTAGTGTTTTAGGTTTCTAAATGAACAAAGTATAGGGATCTAAAATATCAAAAAATAAAAGTATAGGAATCCATAATACTGAAAAGAAAGTATAGAGACTTATATCAAAACATGAGTAAAGGGTAGAGACTAAAAGTTATGTTTTTTCATTTATATATTACTCCATCTGTTAAAAAATGTAAGACATTTTTTAAAAAATTGGATGTTCAAAAATATAAGATATTTTAAATCTTTCAAGATATAATCATTATCTTTTTTTAAAAGTACCCCTATTGATATTGACTTTATATTTATTGTAGGGTGTTTAATAGAGATAAATATAAAAATATATGGTTAATTTGAAAGTATATAACTACTTTATTGAAGAGATGAAATTCAGTTAAAAATAACTTACATTTTTTAACAGAAAGAATATAATTTATATATTATTATTATTTATAAATCTCACACACAATTTACAAGTTAACATTGAGAACTACAAATTATCTAAAACTTTACAATTTAACTACTATTTGTTAATTAAATATGAACATGTTTTTTAAACTAGCTCTAAATTTTAAGAACATAATCAAAATTAATATTTTTTCTAAGATATTTATTTGTAATTTTATGAATTATTTTTATAATTTTTAAATTTTTTTATAATTTTTTAAATTAATTAACTGATAAATTTAACTTGTTTTTTAACGACAATACTTGATACATCATTTCTAAATATTGAAAGAAAAACTACAAAAATTTGAAATATTAAATATTTTTAAATAAATAATTGAGGGTTAAAAATATCTCAAACCCCTGGGCCTCATTTGAAATTTTGTGACAGTTATACCCTCAACAAAATTTTATAATATCTATTTTACCCTCATAATTCATAAACCTAAAGGCTAAAGCTAGCCGCCGGGAGGAACAACTTGTGGGGAAGACATATGCGACGGAGGAGTTGTAACTGGCGGCATCTGTGACCGACGAAAGTCACTTGAACAACGTGTCGATGGAAGGTGAATGTTTCTTGTCAAAGTTTTGTTCGAAATCTCATCTTTTGTTTGCCCTCTTGTTTTCAGTATCATTTACCTTTTGTATGTAATTTTGGTTAAGTTCACCTCTTTTAGGAATTGCTGATAACCATAAACTGTTTACGGAGGGAGCATTCGGAATACGTTATTGTTTCATCTTTTCATATGCAATGCAATGCAAAGAAAATAAGAGTATACTTCTTTTATTGTGTCGTTTGAATGTCCAAACACTTGATGGATCTGCATGTACTTAGGATCTAAACTGGACATGTATCCTTGTGGTTGTAGATTTGCATTTTGTTTGCACCATCAACCACTACCTTAATTTCATCCACAAATCTGATTTAGAAGTTCTGGGATAAAATCTGAGTCTAATGTCTCTTTTTCGGGTGTGCTATAAATCTGAAGTCTGTGTTGTGTTCCTTAATCTGATCTTTATTTTATTATCGTCATTAGTCATATGTTTGCATGCTATGATTCTGATTCTTATTCTGATATATTTAAATGTGATTTTAACACCCGCATATTTGAACAGGTGAGAAACGATTGAGATTATAATAAATCCGACAGTGTGTGCGTAAGTATTAAGTGCTCCAATATCAAACTAAACACAGTAAAACTCAGAATAGCTTTTTGCCAAGTTGATGACTTGCATAGCAGGTTAACATTAGAGTTGTTTACAAATATATAACAGCATCTCCCTTCTGCCTATTGTCACTCTCCATACATTAAACATTAAGAGCAATATAACATGAAGAATACTCCATACATTACAAAGTTGTTTACAAATACGTAACACCACCTTTTATGATGCTTTGACAAAAAGTCCACGCCACCAAAATCAGTCTTCACATCACACATACCAATATCACAAACATGGCTATACCTAAAGCCAACGTCTTCATTGCAAATACTGTTGATTTAAATCAAAACAACTTTGTGGCAAAAAAAAAAAATCACAACAATTTAGCTGAGTAACTAAATCAGATTTGGTAGCCACAGATTCAGTTTTGATGCTTGTAATTTCTGATTTGGTGGCTGTAAGTTTATCTTTGGTCCTTGGTGACTCTGATTTGGTAGCCATAATACTTGGCAATTTCATATGCACCTTGCACCGGTCTCCACACTAGAGGAACCCATCAGGTTTTGCAAATGTTAGCCCAAGCACAACCAGAACCCATAGCATTTATGTCTATCTTTTTAAAACCCAAAAATTTTGAACATTATGGCAGTATGATCCAAGCATCGAATGTATTATGCATAGCAGAACCAATGAAGGGGAAGATGTTCAAAGGGCTACGGGCACGCTGTTCTGTTATAATCACTGCTGATTTAAGTGTTGTAATATAAATAAACTATCCAAATAGTTTCATAATCACACAGGACCCAGGAATCCTTTAATCAATGACACAAGCTCGTACTCCACTACTATCTCTTTTTATTCTCTTTTTCCCCCCTTCAAAGCAAAACATCCACTAAGACAATAACTGAAGACCTCATTATTTATTAACTTTCCCTTCAAACAGAACAGTTTTCAAACAAACCAGTCAAACTAAACTAATTAACTAAAAGATGAGATTTATTCCCCAAACCCAGAGATTCGAATCAGTATAATATGAGGGAGCTAGAAAAGGACTAATGATACATTTAACCTACAATGAGCAAAGATCATATTACTAATATTAGAAGCTTTTTATGACTTTTTCTGCGGCAAAAATCCTAACCAAACAAAAAAAAAAAATCTTCAAATCATCATCTTTAGTCTGAGTTGTTCTTTTATCCGAGACCTTGACTTTGTTGTTAATGTGTAAATTCGTTTTAATACAAATAAAAGAAGAGAGCGGCTGCTACTGTGATGTGAGTGTGAATGTCACAAGGTTTCTAAATATGTGCTTTAAAGATTGTTGGCTTATCAGTAATTAGTGCAGAGTGTAGAGTGAAGAATACTCTAACCCCCAACTTGGATGGGGAGAAAAATAGTAAGGAAGGAAAATTAGGAGGAAAAAATCCTTAAAAATAGTTAAAAAAAAAAAAAGGAAGTGTCGTAGCTCTTTTATTTTTAGATTTGTGCTGTATGTGGAAGTTCTCACAATTGTACTATGCATTATATGCAGCTTATTTTCACTCCAATGACAAAGAAGAGTTCTAAAAAATCCTCAAGACAAGCACAAGAGACTACTGTTGCAGAAGAGCAAAAGCCATCTCCAGCACATAAAAAACAAGGTAGTGAGATTGACGAGATATTTGCAGGGAAAAAACGGAAGAAATCTGAAGCCAAAAAAACAGAAACATCTGAATATGTAGCTAAGAAACCCGAGAAATCAAAGAAGAATGTGAAGAAGAAAAGCAAAGGGTCAGCAGGTGCTGGAGATTTTGCAGACCCACCTTCTGGACCTAGAAAAACAACAGAGGATGGGCTTGCCATCTACACTGAAGAGGAGTTGGGTATCAACAAAGCAGAAGCTGGAACTACCCCACTCTGTCCATTTGATTGCTCCTGTTGCTTCTGATGACAGCAATCAATTTTTTCCTCTGATATACATTTTTGGATCAATACACCTGGACCTTGCCAGTCTGGCACACAGCAATCAACTTTTATGCTTGAATAAGGTTTCAATGTGATTCATAGATATACTATAGTTTATTTTTTGCGATTGAAATTAAGTAGCTTATTGATTATTAGCAAAACCAAAAAAAACAAAAAAACAAAAAAAAATCTAGGTGCTTCAATCCCGCGACAGTGTGTATCTGTTGTATTTCCGTATTTTGCATTACTATGTCATTATACCATTCCAGGCAGTTTCATGTGCTTCTGCATCTCTTTTGTGACTGCAAACATATTTGCTTGATGAAACTACAATCTGTACTTGCCGTGATACCACCTTTCCCATTCCCCTAGCCATTGCAAACCCTAGCCCACTGTGATAAACAATTGTCATATAGCTAAAACCCTACGTGATAAATAATAATGGTCTTGAGAAGAGCTTTGCTAATAGCCACAAGATTCTACTGAGACCTTCACCTTACCATTCTTTCTCTGCCTTGTGCCTTTGTATGCTTAGTTATTGAAATTTGAAACACCAAGCAGACAAGACTTCCGATGTACTAAAACTCAAACTTGACATCATGCATGGATTTTAGTTTTAATTAAGTTTATTATTATATTTACTTATTTATGATCGCCTAATTAATTCATTGTCACAATGAAACTTAAATTCACACACGCAACCTCAATAGCCATTATCATGAGTATGCTGACATTGCTATCTTATTGGATTGCTGCCACTGTTATTTGCTTTATATAATCTTGTATAACTCTCAAACAAATTTATGATAATATGACATGATACTAATATGTATGATTCAAATCACTGTTATTTGTTTTATATAATCTTGTATGATTTATAATAAGTTTATTGAGAAAAAAAGTAGAAAATTTAAAGACTTGTAATTTTGTTGTAGGAATAGTATATTAAATGTACAAGATAAAGAAAAGTAGACAAGATTTTACCTGCTCTATATGAACAAGTGAGAAATGATTGAGCACGCTAAGAAAAGAACAACTTGAAGACCTTGCTAAATCAGAGGGTAGCTATAAATTGAATGAACCTCAGTTACAAGATCTATTGAATATAAAGAAAAAAAACTGGTGTGACATTAACCAAAAGAGGTTCCCAACAAGAGTACTGAACATATTAAGAGTCGAAAGATAATCAAGCTGTCCAGATCCTTGATCTCTGAGTTCAGTAAATATCATTCACACACTGCGCGGGAAGTTTTGGCAACTTTGGAGCCAGATGATACAGTCAGCGTCCGATGATAGTGACGCATATATCAATGGCATTATAGAAGTAAAATCAACCGTAGGCATGCCGCATTACCATTTTTCTTCAAGAATGTTAATGGGAATAAAAACCAATGAAAAGAAAATATGAAATGAAGAAATTGCTTTTAGATCTGGTACAGAAGGATACACGCTCACCTATAGCCAAGCCCGGTATTTTAGTATTAGCCTGAAAATAATTTCAACACAGATATTAGTATACAGAATATTATGACAGAAGCCAATGACCTCGTAATATAATGGCATGTAAGCTTCCTTGTAAGTGGGAGATAACAAGTTCAATCTCACTTATAATCTCAAGTTGTTAGTGTCTGCCCCTCTAATTCAAAAAGAATATTATGATAGAACAGCTTACAAAACTAATCATTTTTCCAATCCATGTGGCATACCTCATTGAACTCTATTGTATATATCATCCAACTTAAGAATCAGGATATACAGTTTGCACAATGAAATAAATGAAGTAAATGATCAAACCTGAAAGTTCAAAACTGTCTTGGCCATAATTTGAAGATGGAGTTTACCTATACTAGATACTGTGATCGCTGAGGTGGTAGAAAAATGTGTCAGATACCTAGCTATAATTATGATTTAATATTTCTAAATTAGACAGTTTCATAATAATTAAAGCTGTAGGCTATTGACATTCCAGGCATATAGCAAGGATGATTATCTGCATTTAAGAGCCAAACCTGCTTAAGTGCTACAAGGAAATAAAGAATTTAATTTCCAAACTCTATTTTACCTTCATATAGCTTTATATACATTGATGCGTTTAATTCTTCATCTTAACTCTTGCACATGATTTAGTGCTTTCTCCTTTCTCTTTCATCATTTCATACTGTTGTTGCACTTGCTATAGAAGAAAGGCTCAAGTCCAAGTCTAAAACAGTTTTTTGATCCATTTTTGTGAGACACTTGTCAATTTTGCAGGTGTCATATCCATGTAATGTAATTTCGAGAATTGTAGTCCATTTACAATATTCTGATTCTCATACAGCTTACAGCTTAGCAAAAATGGTCAATGTAACCAAAGATGATATTCAACAGTTTGTTGGCAATTTAACATTTTACAAAGGAAGCATACAGGTACGCTACCTCACCATTATCCATGAAGTTCTAACAGAACACACCGTTTCTTCAAAAAAAATAGCATTTTGTTTAAACATGTCCAACACGGACATAAAAAGTAAAACAACCTGTGAGCACTACAAATCCCGTTATGACAGCATGAATAACTAGAACCAACAACGTTGAAATGCTCGAAAGTCATCAAATGTTCAACATAAGCACATCATTTTGGTATGCCTTTTAAACCCATGGTAAACATTGACAGAAAATAGTTTCATTTTGAGGCAATTGCCTAAAATTTTTAACAAAGTCACCTTTGCGCCATTGGATCCCCAACAAAAGAAGCCAATTAAATGAAAGATAAGAATAAAGAACAGGGGAGCAAATAAGAAAATAAAATGGGATCTAACATATAGAAGGGAAAAGCAAGCTTGAAATATATCTGTGAAGACCATTCATTATTGTGTTGATGCATTTATACACTTCGAAAAGATCAAAGAGTTTCGTATCCTCCAAAATGCTGGACAGAATCTCAGAAAAGGGCATTATTTGCAATATTCAGTAACAAGCAGATTCTTGACTAAAGAACTAAGTTTAATGTTGCCGAGCCTTCTCCAATCAGCATGTAAGAGATATCCAACCTTTACTCTGCTAACATGAGATCACAAAGTACTCACATGACTCTTTCCACCTCCTGGTCGTATCACCTTCTAAATGAGGATTGCTCAGTGACAGTATGCCAAAACGATTCCAAAATTTTTTTAGGGCATGCTATAAATGAGAATAAATACATCCAAGAACAAATGATTTGCCAAGATAGGGTGGCAAATAGTGCACTTCCAAAGAAGCAACTGATTGGCATTATGTCAAGATACTAGTACAAGGACATACTCCGAGGCAGCTTCTGGAATTAACGTAAATGCCATGCTTCTAGCAAATTTTTTTTTATCCTATCACAAGAAGAAACCTCCTTACTCCTTTCCAATCAAGTCATCCTTACAGTTAGCACAAGCTCAGCAAGGAATTTCACCGTATTATTTCCCTCGCAAATTTGTACTCTTGCGTTTCTCACCAAGTGCATAACGTCTTGCCAAAGCAGGATTGTAGAATTTTCTCATATGATCTGACAGCCTATGTATGAATTGGAGATCACCAATTATAGAAAGATGCGTCAAAATACTACCAAACTTTCTAAATGGCAATTTTATTCCCTTGTTTATAACTTCTTCCAAGAGAAAACGTGCATCTTCCACCCCATCGTACCTAAACAACGCATCAATCATCACAAAGTCTGTATCTGGTGCACAACCCCTCTCGGTCATGCCAAGTCTCAAATGCCCCATCTAGATCACCCATCTTAAAAAACATTGAAGTCAGCATATTATAAGTCTGGACACTGGGAAGACAACCCAAATCAATCATGTTTCCATAAAGTCTAAGTGCTTCATCGGACTTCTTATTGTCACAAAGGACCTTAAGAAAACAATTATAAGTTACTATATCAGGTGGATAACCTTGTTTTCCATCTCCTCCAAAAATCTGTATGCTAAATCTTTCTTTCCAAACAAACTCATTCCTTCAATTATATCCTTGTATGTTGAGACTTCAGGAGGCAACCACTACTAATCTTACACTCCAGAAGTTTAAAGCAATCCTCTACTCTATCATTTTGGACAAGAGCAACAATAATGATTGCATATGTCATGGCAGCGGGAGAAGATATGGAAAAACCTTTTGTTCTTATGAACTTAAAAAGTTCTAAGGTCTCATTAGCATGCCTTCTCTGCAAAAGGTATCAATGGCAGTATTGTATGTAAAATTGCCAGGCGTATGACCAAACTGGATCATGTCTTTCGGCACTTTCATTCCTCTAGTTGGGTTTCTAACTCTGCACCACCCAAAAAACAATATGTTATATGTCTATGCATTAGGCCTAATTTTGCTTTGCACTTTCTTAAAGAGACCTTCAGCTTCCTCGACCAGGCTACACTTGCAAAGATCATCCAATAGCAGGTTAAATGCATTTATTTTGGGCTGAGTTTTTACTCTTATCCTCTTCTTCTTTTCAAACTTTTGCACATGAGTTAGATATTTTTCAGTGTATTTTCTCAAAATAGTCAAAAGAACTTCAACCAGAATCGTGTTCTTGTTATGCCTCTTCACATAGTCCAACATATCACAAACTAATCGAAACTGTCTTACTTTGTATCTTGTACTAGCTAGTATATCTATCATATCATTATAAGCACAAAACTCATGGGAATAATTCTCTTGATGGCCAGCCCATGTGAAAAATCTAAATGCTATCTTTTCCTCAAAATGAAGCCTCTTCAGGACCCCAGTAACCAAAGGAGTTGACAATTGTATTCCAAGTTGGTCAAGAGCTTTCTCCATAGTGGTATGTCCAGTGGTTTTATCCATTATTGTGTTGTATATCTTTTCTACATTACTTCTAAGTGGTAGTCCTCAACATTACTAGGACTAGAATCAAGGTTCTGATTCGTAGGAACAGCTTCTGAACAATACAAGTATATAGAAATACCATATGTAACAAACAAAGTCATGGGCAATGAAGATTGAATGAAGCGCACACAGGAACAGGAAGCCACTTGTACTGGTATTCGGTGATGAGTATCTAGAGAAGTACATGGTTGGTGATTGAAGTGAAGTTACATTGTGGGATGGACCTTCTCTTCTGAAAGGTATAATCGGAAGCACGTGATGAGAAAAAAAAATGGAATTTTAAGGAATAGATGAACCTATCAAATCTCCCCATCTTCTTGCAAGATGATATCAAAGGCACGGAACTCTTGAACGAAGAATAAAACTCAGGCAATTCAGGAATTAAAAAAATATGAGGAATTTTTGGTGGTAAAGGAAGAAGGTGGTCGAGTTTCGTGTGCTGCTCACTGCTCAGAAAGAAAAGTAGAGGAAGTAATTCACTGTAATGGACGTAGCAACTTCGAACAATCAGATTCCGAACCCAATCTACCTAGCTTTGCTTGGTTTTGGTCAGGAAGAGAAGTGATCCTGTGAAAACCAGTAAATCCGGGTTATAGGCTATAACCAAGACATCTTAACCCGACCCGTAAAATAGGGCGACAGAGACCATCTTCCGTCTTCCCTGGCCTTGTTCGACCCGACTCAATTTGGGCCGGAATATTCGGACAGGACCGAAAGCCTAAATTTTAGAGCTTTCTATGGTTTTTACAAATTAAAAACAAATAAATTTGGAGTGAGCCCAGCAAGGAAACCTAGACCAAGAAAGCTGCTCCCACGGTCCCGCCTCAAATTTCCTTCAGGCAAACAAAACTTTAGATTTCACATTTTAGTTTCAGAAGCTGCGAAGCACGAGAGGAGCATGAAGGGAGCAGAACAGGTGCAAGAAGGGGGGAAAACCATGAATTTTCGGATTGGATCAAATAAAAAAAAAGAAAGAAAGAAAAATTAAAGTAGAAGGAAGCACACATGGAAATGGGGTCTTCAGATCGGATATTGAAGGCCATGAAGGAATGACAACCACCAGAACGACATTGAGAGGCGTGAACGGCGACAAGAACGATGCTGAAGAACGACAAGGAACTGAGGTCTGAACTCGAGGCTAAGAGGCGTGAGGCATGGGCTGAAGAGAACGAGGAGGTCACGAGGATTAGCGTGGTGGCTAGGGAGAACAGCGTCGAAGTAGGAGCCTCCTATAGAGAAGAGGATTTTTTTTCCATCCTTTTTCCCTCTTATTTTTAATTTTTTATAGAAAATAACAATTATAAACTCTTAAAATTATTAATTATAATTAAAAATTTTAAGTTATTAAAATCTCAATAATAAATCATAATTCTTATTTAAAATTAAAAAACGTAAATAGTTTAAAATATTTTTCAGAAATAATTTTAATAAATTTTTAAAAAAAGCATAACTTTAAATTTTTACATTTTATTTATTTTTTATTATAAATTTTATTTTTTTTAAATATTTTAAATTTATATATTTTTATTTTTTAATATTATAAACCTCTTCCTGATTCTTACACTGTATTTATAAAAAAACTTAAAACATTAAAAAAAAAAATGGAACAACCCAAATCTTGAGATGGACGCATTGTGCATAGAGGATGGGAAGTGGTGAGCTCCTAAAAAGCCTCTATGCCCGGTGCACGCCATACACAACGATGACTCCATACATACAGTGAACCAGCTTAGTAGCCGAAGCTGATCCTTGCAACCCAGGAGAAGGATTTTGCTTCAACCCGCCAATCACTGCCCACATCTTACTCTATATATCGTATATTGTCATCTTACAGGCTTCAAGGGAAGTACAGACCAAAAGCGATGCTTCTGCAGCGGAGGAATTTTGGGATAAATTGGCGGTGGCTAAGCCGGACCAGCGGTTAGTTAGAAGAGAGGCATCTTAATAATAAAATGCGGATAAAGTGTGGAGACTCTTATATTTTTAAAAAATTTTAAATGATTAATATATATTTACAAGTATCTTTGAAAAATTGTAAAAGTAAATTTTAATTTTATATTAAAAAATAATCCATTCTCTATTATTGTTCTTGATTTCTCAATTGAGATTAATAATATTTTTATCTTATGATAATAATTTTATCAGTGTCATTTCTTTTTTTTTAAGTGGAGGAAAATTTTGTAATTTTATGTATGTTTTTAATTTCAAGTAAAAACTATGGTCCATTATTGATATTTTAATAATTTAAGATTTTTAATAGTAATTAATAACCTTAGTGAGTCCTTAATTTTCAGTTTTCCATTTTTTATTAAATCAAGATTATTGTATAATCTAAATTTGATTTCTTATAAAATATTTTATTTTATTTTATTTTCCGTGTGTATTTTAATTTTTAATGTTAAATTTTAACAATTTGAATTTTATTTTTATATTATTTATTATTTAAGATTTTAGTAATAATTTTATAAAAAATTAAATCTAAATTGTTTAAATTTTGATTTGATGATTAAAAATTAAAAAGAAAGAAAGAAAGAAAGAATGAGGATGGAAGGGAAGATGGGAGAATTTTCTCCCTTTTAATGAGGGATATGAATCCTACTAAACGTGGTCTAAAAATGAGATAATCCTCACCATGCATATTATCTAATGGTTGGAAAGAGCGGAACCTTTTAATTAAAAATACGGATCTCGTGAAGTGAAAATAGTGTAATGGTTTGAAAGTAGGGTAATTCTCATCATGTATTTTATCTAATGATTGTGAAAAGATATATTTATGAATATTGACCATATATATTTAATTTTAATAATTTAATTTAATATAATTTTTTATTTTTTATAAATTGATTATGTATGTATACTCTAAACAATCTATGTTTAATATTAATTTTTTATCATTTTTATTTTAATAAATAAAATATTAAAAATAATGATAATACCTCTAATGAGTAGGCGCAAAAGAAAGGTAAAAGCAAAAATGAGACGAAAGAAGGAGGGAGGTTTCAATTGATATTTTTAAAATCAGGATTAATATTGAATTAAAAAAGTCAGTGGTTTACGGTTCTCATGATCTAATTGGGTTGGACCAATGATCCAATCAATGATGTAATAATTAAAAAAAATATATATATATATATATATAATAATTTAAATATAAGAAATAAATATGAAATTGCTATTTGAATTAAACATAAAATTAAATATTTTAAGTTTATCATGATTTAACAAGCCACATAATATAACACAACATTAAATGATTAAAAAATTAGTCATTTCTTAAAAAAATTTTAAAAAAAGAAAAAGGGCACTCTTTGAACAGTCTAGTTTTTAAAAATCAAACCTGATTCCCAACTTAATCATGATTCCCAATTCAATCATTGATCCAAAGCAGCCCAACCTGGTCCAACTTTTCAAACGATTTTTTTGACTTAACCGAGTTATTAACCCGACCATTTGACAATCCGACTGTTTAATTTGATTTAAATTTTTAATCATTGGTTTCAATTCATATTTTTAGAGGGGTGAAAGGGTAAAATATTTTGAAATTGTTTTGAAAAAAGAACACTGATATCTTTATTTTTTTTTTAGTTGAAATAATTTTATTTGCGAATTAAAAGAATAATAATTTTGCCCACCATTAGTTCAAGCTCACGTTGACCGTTAAAAAAAAAATATATGTGGCCCCACGGGGATGACATGTCAGACCCAACTCGCACAGCTGTTAATCTTCTTATTCTCCACGTTTCTTTTTTGTTTCTCTGAATTGAATGATGCCTGAGGGAGCGATCTGGGAAGCGGAGGGAATCATGGTGGAGTCGACCTTGGATCTAAAATTCTTGACAAGAGGAACAACCGAACAAGGTCGTCGTTCTTCCGAGCTTCCTCCTTCTGCTCGATGGTGTAGGCGACCCGCCTGGAGGCTCGGAGGGAGCGAATGAGATTCTTGTAGGTGACGAAGAGGAGATTCCGCTCCTCGACGGTGAGCTTGGAGAAAGGAGTTGAAGACAGAACAACCTTCAGTATGAAAGTGACCATCTCCTCGTATCTCTTGACCTGCTCGATTAACTTAGTCAGGTACACACATTGATCTCTGGTTAGGTTTTCCGGGAGCGCAAACACCATTTTCCTGCTTGTTCGAGAGAGAAAGGATGCAAATCCGTGTGCAGAGAGAGTGGAGTGAGAATCTTTGAAGGTGTGGTTCGGGATGGGTATTGGGCATCTTCTTTATTTGATGACCTCTTTCTTCTACCTTTTAAATCCAATCCAAGGATGGTTGATTCACGAGTTCATAATTTCGATTGAATCAACGAAATTATAATTATATAAATGATAACCAAGATTCGAGAGTGTGCAACTGACTGGTAAGGTGTGGGTGCCCAAAATGCATCACCAGGATCTACCAAACAGAAAGGCAGTGACTTCTTTGTGCTCTGGTTGCTCCGCCGCTCATGACTATACGATCAAGGTCGAATGCGACTCTGTTTCCTCTTGCTCTTGCCATGAATTTAGCCACAGCATGTGCATATATTTGTTTCCTTGTTTAGTTTGCTGATAATCAGAATCGATTTGTTTCGTATTTATTTTCCTGATTAATCAAACACTGAATTGATAGGCACTCGCATTTCTGAACTCTGGCAAACCATGATAGTCCTAAAAGTTAGATATGACCTGAAATCTCGTTTTCATAAGCCTTTCGTCTATCAAAGTATGGAGAGTGTTCACCGTGTCCATCGCTGGTCACAATCTTCAACGACATTGTATATTGTGTTAACTTTAGTATCTCAATTCATACAAGTTAAATAAATTTTAAACAAAGTAATATGTATATCTGAAGAATGTATGACCGATTGTGATAACCCGATTATCTCGAGTATAGACAAATGCATAACCCACTGAACCCCATAGTTTACAGAGAATTTAAAGATAATGAAGTAAGTGAAAACTATCATGTGTTTTAGTTATTAACTCATCGGCTTATATAGACCAGATCAGTAACCGCTATAATAAATAAATAAATAAATTATATTTCATTATCTTTGACTCAGTCAGTTAAAAGATAAGAAATAACTGACAGCTATAGAGTTGTAGGTTGAGCCTCTGCCCATTAAGCTTACTTATGTAGTCCACCTATTATAGTCCACACAAGATTATAAAGATCAATTTGTTTGGCTTATTAATTAATGTAAATCCATAAATAAATATTTCAACAATCTCTCACTTGGATTGCATTAATTAAGCAAGTTGTATAAATAAGTCACAAATAAAATTTAAAAAATGAAACTTCACAAAATCACTGAATCATATGGGAAAACAAGTGATATAATGTCTCATAATCTGAATTGAACAAAATATGAATTTTTTTATTCCAAACACAGTTTAGTAAGATAACAACATAAGATCACTGATTCTTATAAGGAAACAAGTGACATGTATAGCGTACTACAATAAAATCATTGAATTCTATGGAGATACAAATGATATAGGTGCATCTAACTTAACTAAACATAAAATGGGTCTTCTAACCACAATTCAGTAAAGATATGACACAAAAATAGTAAATCCTATAAGAAAATAAGTGACATAAGGTGCATTAACACAAATCATTGAATTTTATAGGGAAATAAATGATATAAAGCATGTAACATCTCTTAACCTAGATTGAAACTCAATAGAGAAATAATATAAGATCACTGAATCTTAGGAGGAAACAAGTGATAGAAAATGCATAAACATGAATCATTAAATCTTATGAGAATATAAATGATATAGAACATTTCATTATTTCTAAAACCAAAAAATTGAGCATAATAGCAAAATGGTTCTAAAATATCAAATGTTCTTAAAAGGATACAACTCAAACTTCCACTGAACCAAAGCTATCTCAAAATATCAATAAAACCTATATGGGTAAGCCTTTAGTCATACAAATGCTTAAAAATACATTCACCATAGAAGTGAACCAGATAAGTCTAAGTGTTTATAATTTTCTCAAACAAAATCTTTGATAGAAGTTCAAGGTAGACAAAATATCGCATTCATAGTTGGAGGAAACAACAAAATACATGTCTAATAATAACAGAGAGGAGCTGTCTTGTAAAAAATGAGTATGTTATAGACACTTGTAGCTACCTCATTTTAGAATATGGAATATATATCGCTTGTTGTAAAAGAATATCAAATTTTTAATAACCAACATTAGGTGTCACATGTAACGTTCTCACTTCACTAAACACAATTAACAAAAGAAACTCATGGTAATAAAAGGATTAGCTCAAAAAATGATCATCAAGTTTTAATCCAAAAGTAGGGGATCCTAAGCTTTTTAAATAGAAACAAGTTAAAATCAATCAAAATCTTTCATATCAGAATAAAAATAAGTTTCGAAAGCATGAGATACCTCAGAAGAGTAAAAGAAGTCGAAAATGGTTGAAAAACAAAACATATGATGTGATTCAGAGCAATGCACTGCGACTCATGCACGCTGCACCACAGCGTGTTGCTCTCTATGCCACACGCCGTAGTTCAGGCGCCATGCACCGGGGCGTGTTGCATGAATTTTCACTGGTTCTATTGTCATTTGACAGCAGAATTGGGGAACTTCTGACTTGCCTCGATTCTCTGTCCGACATCCAAATGATGTGATCTAGGTGTTTACAAAAAACTCTTTACATGAACTAGTTAATGGCCTAGGTTTTACTTCCAAAAATAGTCACACTAGGAAGTTAGACACCCAAATATATTTTAACCACTTTTCAATACTTTTATACAAAATGGGTATCCAAAACCCTTAACAAGTGCCAAAAACTTTTCCTAACACCTGGACCATGTCCAATGGACTTAGAACTATCAGTACAACACGTCATAAGCATTGAAACATCATCATAACTAAAATTCACTCCTTAACTTTAATTTACCAAAAAATAAAAAGGGAGGTAAATTAGCATTGCATTTCGCTCAAATCATTCAAAACATACTCAAATCTTCATTTCTACACTTGCACTAGTATTTAGCCCTATCAACATATAAATATCAACATACACAAAGGCTAAGGGCCCAAAATACAATTCTAACATTTTCAACAACCAAAATAGTGCAAGTGAGCTAATATGCATCCTAGAATTAGCAAGCCATATACTATTACACAATTAAAGTAGGAATATGCTAATTCCCTGCCTCTTTAGTCTTCTCCCTCTCAATACCAGAGCTAGAGCCTGAAAAGTATTAAATAAAAGGGATGAGTCTAGCCACTCAGTAACTAAGGTTGACCCTACCCTATGCAGTTACATATCAATTATAAAACAAATACATGCATAAGGAGATCAAATATGTAAAACAAGTCCACATATATCACAATTTATCATTTATCACTCTATAGTTTCTTTACTCACATAACTAAGTGCATTATCACCATATTCTTAGATATGTGACATTACCCATACTCTTGCGACCTGCAATTACTTAGCACATGCGACACGTCATATATTTACTTAGGCAATGATTATCCAACCTTATATCTTTCTTATTTTCTCAGATTGAAACCGTAGGCTATAACACTGATTAGAAGTCTGTCTGTGTGATTGGACTATCCAAGCTCACCAATCGTGAGATGTGACCAATCAAAGATCACAGGACTCACTCTCGAACCACAGTTTTTCCCATTCTTGAATCCCTAAGGTGTCTCATACCTTAGGCTATTCTCCTCATTGAACTGGTGGAGATAGTTAGGTTCTAGTCCCTCAACAAACAGTGAGACAAGGCTATAGCCCCTGTACACTGAAGGGCAGCCTAATTACTATATGGATTTTCTCTACTCTCAAATTCCTAGGCGAACTCCTGCCACTGATCATGCCATAATTATTACTCACTGGAGTTTACTTTTTCGCTTCATTTACTCACTATTGCAACAAAACCACGCTAGACTCACAATCTTGCACTACCCAAGTATGTATTCTCATCATTTCTCAAAATTCATTTCCTTACTAACACACAAATATCTCTACTCATCATCGCATTCATTTTCAAAATATAAGCATTTTCATAATAAAATTCTTTTGACTTTGCATTTTGCATTTCAAGCCCAAATAGCATTGTGCTCAATAAATTTTCATACACATTGAAAATAATATATAGTTTTACATAAAAATCAATCTCATGCTTTGTAACATTCACCATTCACATTCAACATCAATTAACAATTAATTAACATACAACTACCCAAAGCAGAGTTTTTTTCGGTTACTTCAAACCTTTAAAGGTCAAAGGTTTACCCTTCAATCAATTTTCAAGTTTGAATTTTCATTCAATAGGTGACCAAGAGCTAAAACTACAATCAATTAAATTGAATTCCATCAACATAACAAACTCAAATAATTGAACCCTCAATTTCTACTTCTAAATTGTCCAACCTTCACTTTACAAGAGGTGGAGCCTAACCATTGGGTTTAATCAGTGGCGGAGCCAGGACCCTGTGTCAAGGGGTATAAATTAATCTTAAAAATAATAATCTAAAATAATTATTTAATATTTTTTAAAATAATCATACATTTTATAATTGTCCCCTACTTATTGTCAAGTGCTATTAAAAATATTTTCTTTCATATAAGTCACTAATTTATGATATTATTTATATATAAAAATATAGAAAAAAATTAATTTTTAGTTTCTTCAATTTTTAATTCACTTTTAACTCAGTCTCTCAACTTGACTCGCTGTGACTTAGTTCCTCAACTATGACTGGCCTATGATTCAGTCCTTCAACTTTTGAATCACTTACAAATTAGTCCCTTAACTTTTGAATCACTTACAATATCTCATATCAATGAGCAAGAGAAGGATATTTTAAAAATATATAAGTATTTTTTATCCCTCTTATTTGATAAGAAATTTTTAAAAAAAAATTAAAAAATAAGGATCGAGTTATAGATGAATCAAAAGCTGAGAGACTGAGTCGCAGCGAGTTATAGTTGAGGGACTGAGTCGCAATGAGTCATAGTTGAGAGATTGAGTTACAAGTGAGTTAAAAATTTAAAGATTAAAAAATTAATTTTTCCTTAAAATATATAATAATTAACTAGAGATTTAAAAAATTAAATAAATAAGAATATTCTTTTCTAAAAATCACATTAGAGTTTTGAACTTAGTGAATTCATAACTTGGCTTAAGTTAAGACATTCACAAAAAAAGGGCCCAAATTTTAAGGGATTCAAATTTTGTGCTAGACTAGAAAAATAAAATAGTAAAATATTACTTCTCATTTGTAATATCCTCCAAGTTGAGGGGTTGTATATGCCACCCTTAAGTGTATGTAGCTTGCCACTGGGTTTAAAAATTACCTTTAGCTCTCAATAGCATTAATAAGGCATTAAATCTCCATTAATGACATCACAAACTTCCAACCACCCAATATAAATGAGATTTTTCGGGTATTTATGGTGCCCAACAATTCAAGATACCAAAACTCATCATACCTAGGTTTAAATACTCTAATCTATCCCTATAACTCCATTTAAGTCAACAAATTCAAACCCATAACCTATAGGGACCGAAATCCCATTTTTACTATCAAACCTTAATCATAAACTCATAAATGTGAAAGAAAAGGGGAAATTAAATTAATAAGTATACTTACTTTGGGTGTTTTTTAGTCTTGAAAATACTCTCAAAGTAGTCCCCAAACAAACCCTAGCAAGGCATGCCATGCCTCTTCTTTCTCTCTTTCTTTTCTTTCTTTTTCTATCTTATTTCGCATTTGATAAAGTACAGAAAATAGCTATACGTCGCGGCGAACGCACAATGTGCCGCAGCGCATCCCTCGCTCAGAGATGGCTGTGTGCCACGGCGGACGATCTACACACCATGGCACGTGGCATAGCAACTTCAACTCTTCTTTTCTTCTCCTTTCGATGCCCTGGTGGTTCACCTCGATACCGGACCCGCAATTAGGGCTAAAATAGCGTTAAACATGATTATTAGACCTCTCTGACCACACATCACTTTTATTTACTAATTACCCTAATTAGGTTTAACTAATCAGGGAATTAAAACTTAGGATGTTACGTCACATACCCTTCAATATATAAGAATTTTCTAAAAGGATTATTCAACAATTTCTTGCGATGATTTCACAAGTATTTATTAAGGGGTATTTGAAGCAAATTTAGATTAAAGACCAATGCATATTTTAAATCTTCAGAGTCGTTCATAGTGAAAGTGTATAAAATTCTTTATATACAAAATGGTCCTCCTCAACATTAATTTTAAGGATGTTGAAACTTAAACAATCTTACACCCTTTAAATAGTTATCGAACTAAAAGTGTGCACCAGATTTCTAAACACTTAATTGAAATAGGTTGCTTGAGACCAAATCAAGGTTGTAATTGGACATATGAAAATGGATATTAATCATTGAATAAAATATGTTAGACAAAAAAATTTATATCAAGGTGGCATGATAACAAGTACGTTATCTCATTTACTTGATCACTAGCTAGTGATTAGTTATTAGTGAAGCATAAGAAGCAAAATACTGTTTTTCCCTAACAACTAATAAATATACACAAATCTACATTATTTCGAGTAAAATTAAAGGGAGTTAATAGCTTTATCAAAACTTCATATATCATTACCTAGAGACTTACTTATTCTCAGAGATGGTTTTAGATAGTTGTACATTAAATGTTGCCAACTAAATTCTACAAAAACCATCTTATTAAGGTATTTTATTCCTTCCCTCAAGTCTCTATTCATTTAAGATAATTTAATGGCAAATTATTATGACATCCATGAGTAATGTGATAATATTCTCACCATGTATAACAAGAAAGGTTTATTTTTAACAAGTTGATTCCTTATAACCTCATCATTATCAAATGAAATTGATAAACAAACATGCTTAGGTAAAGGTGGTGCTCTTAACAAGTAAAAACCAATGGTCTAGGCCCATAACTCTCACAATTTATTTGAAAATAAGATTTAAATTCAATAACTTGATAGTGAGTAACCAAAATTGACACCTTCTTAATCTTATGTAATAGTAAATAATGAATCCCTTAATAGATTTTGAGATTAAGATTTTTCAATTAAAGATCTCACTTATGATTTCCAGCCTTATACAAATAATTTATCTTATGTATTTTGGACACTAGATTATTAGGCATTCAGTTAAATATGAATTAAGGGCTTTATCAAAATGGTTCTAGCAAAATATATCTAATGTCACCATACCTATGGGTATAAGAAACATCAAAATATTAAAACCCTGATTTGCGAACTTGTCAAAATAAACACCCAACTACCAATAATGGTAATCTTTGTTTTTACCAACAATGTCCTCTACCAATATGGTATTTAGAGATAATTCTAAAATTTTAAAACACAAACTACATTGACATGACAAACCTATGGGGTAAAATTTATTGTCAACATAATATCTTGAAATATAATTTCAAATAATATACTATCATAATTTGACCCACTATAGATAAGCATACAATTATTAAGTGTAAATGACTCTTGGCATATCGTAAAATATATCACTAATTTATTTGTAAATTCCCTAAGCATATAGATGAAAATGGAAATTCCAAATGTCTGTAATTTTCATCCCTCTAATGGAGCTAGATTATTAATGATAGAACATTATATATAGGGCTTACAATATAATAGATTTTATATGCCCCAAGTATCAAGAGCTCATCATAAATTTAAAATGTGTATAAGCCCATAAAAGGACAATAGTCTAAACAACTCTACTTAAATGAGCCTTAGCTTCCAAACGTGTTCTAAACTTGAAACACTTCACCTCTTAGATTGAAAGTTATTATGGGCTACTATTAATACTATATGATCCTTCATCTCTCCCCTTTCTTACATGAAGTAAGAAGATGTCAAGAATTCATAATTACGTTGTAATAATTCTATAAACCAAGAAATACTCCAAAGTCAACCCAATACAAGTTCAAGACATACCTCCTTTAATATTAAATATTCATTATAATTGAGTGCTATCAACCATCACATAATATATCTCACCTGAAATGTTGTCTCTAATTCCTTTTTTTTAATGGTGAATTCAATCACTGTCAAAGTAATCTGGTTGGACTTATACCAATATTTATTATAGGTTTTGTTAGAAGCATTGGACTATAAAGAGAGATCCTCTAGTTTAGGTTCTCTTAGAGCCAACTAATTTTCAAAGTGGTAAGATACATGCTTGAAGACTCTCACAAATGATCATAGTAAGTCCCATAAAGAGCATTTACAAAAAATAGTGCTCAAAACAAAAACAAAAATCACAAAACAGAAAATAAAAATAATAATTATGCATGCAAAATTAATAATTATAGTACAAAATTGTCAACAAGCAAATTTCAATTATGCAACTATTATTTTGCACCAAGAAGTCTCATAAAGTGTCGTAACAACATATAGTTGCTCAAAACACAAAAAATTGAAATAGCAAAACAAAATATGAGAAATAATAATTATATATGTGTAACATAATTATAGTGCAGAATTCTCAACAAGAATTTCAGTTATGCAACTATTATCATGTACCCAAGAAGGCTCTCATACCATATATTGATTTAGCTCACATAAAAGTTCATACACCAAAAAAATGTATTAAATTTTTCATACTATGGGATATAACAAATATTTAATACATCAAAAATATTATTTGCTTATTCTTAAAGCCAACATCAAATTACATTAATAATGTCACACATATATGGTATGGCCATTACTAATGCTAACAAAATCTTAAGTATCACCAATAATTTATGAAGTCACAAATTTCATAACCTTAGGACAAAATAAAATAATTTTAAAAAAATCCTTAGGGTCTTTTGAGAATTAAAGAACAAATTCAGGACTGAGTAGAATTTTAAAATGTGTTAGGGATAAATAGGTAATTCTAGAAGAGATTTGGGTACAAAATGCAATTATAAAAGTCAAGGGACTAACCTCTAATTTCTAGAAAGAAAGTTTTTGTGGCACATAGTAAATACCAAAAATTATGGGCCAATGAGGTAATTCTGGTCTGGGATCAAAACATACAACAACAACAACAAGCCTTTATCTCACTAGGTGGGGTCAGCTAAAATCTCTTATGCTGCCAAGGACATAATGGTAATTTTATAAAGGTTGAAAAAAATCCCACTCCTCATAAGAGGATTTGAACCTGAAACCTCAGGTTAGATGTCAAGAGTACTTGCCACTGAACCATTAGTTGCCTAAGTTGGACTAGATCATATCTTGGCCCAGTAACCTTAAGTTGAACTAATAAAAGTGGGCTCAAATTGAATATAGTTTCACTTAATGTCAGCCC
>NW_026555583.1:0-58629 GCF_029017545.1 Prosopis cineraria | reverse complement strand
CAGTTCAAGTTGAAGGAACCGTTTTGCTTCCACAGATCCATCTGTGTATGAGAATGGCGAATGGCTTCATGTTCGAAAACCTCCGTTGGCATCAAACTCATTGGTGGCGGTACCTTCGACGGTCAGGGCAAGTCTTTCTGGGAATTCAACGTCGACTGTGACAAAAACTCTGGCAGTACATGCGTCAGACTCCCAGCGTAAGTTCTCTTCACGGTTCATAAAATAGTATTGTGACTTGACATAGATTTGATAATTTGATATTGATGGAAGAGATGGGTATTGCAGAGCATATTCTTCAACAACGTGACTAATGGACTGATACAGAACATCAAGTCTTCGAACTCCAAAGGCTTTCACATCTTCATCACAAAACTCTGCAAACATCAGAGTACGGAAAGTTAAGCTGATTGCACCCGATGATAGCCCCAACACCGATGGCATTCATATAAGCCACTCCATCAATATCATTGCCTCCAGGAATACCATTGGAACAGGAGATGACTGTGTTTCTATCATTCAAGGAGTCAAGAATGTCGCCATCAACAGACTCACCTGCGGCCCTGGACATGGCATCAGGTAATAATAACAACATGCTGTTTCAATAAACTGTTGGTAAATTCTTTCAATAGGACTAGTTCATGGATAGTGCTTGTTTCTGATTGTCTTTCGCTGACACAGTATTGGTAGCCTTGGGGTATGAGGATGAGCTGGAGGTGAGCAACATTCAAGTGCAGGACAGCACCTTGGTGGGTACAACCAATGGTCTGAGACTCAAAGCATGGCCGGATAAGTATCCTGGAGCGGCTTCGTCCATATTCTTCTCTGGCATTGCAATGAACAATGTTAAAAACCCCATTATCATTGATGAACAGTACCAATGCGATCCTGAAAACTGCAAAGCCAAGGTAATTAAATTATTCCCTGGAAGTTTCAGCTCCACAATCATGTGATCCTTTTTATTCTCACTTACAACAGCGAGTAGTCTTAGAATCCAATCAGTCTCACTTTCCTGATCAAGAATGAAAGTAAAGAAGGCTAAAATCTGAGTGTTTATGTTTGATTGTACAGCCATCATTGGTGAAGCTGAGCAACATACATTTTTCAAATATAAGGGGTACATCATCATCACCAATCGGAGTGGACTTAAGGTGCAGCGAACTGTTCCCATGCCAAAACGTTGTGCTTTCTAACATTGACCTTAAGATGGGAGGCAAACCTGTCACCAGCAGATGTGTCAGTGTCAAACCCTCCTATGTCGGCATAAATACCCCATTGCCTTGTTCTTAATAATTAGGCCAATCTTCTTATTATCATATAGCGAGGAAGGGAATGAGGGACAGATTGGGGGGGTCAACGGGAGCTTATTCTTGTAGCAGCACCAGTACAGTACAGATAATGCCTATCTCAAAAATGTGTCGATTCTATATGATGAAATGGGGAAAATGTCCTATTCTTTCGATTTATTGGTATAACTTTTTATTATTATACTGTGAAGCATTAGGGATAGTTTTGGATTTTGCTTTGGTTGTATATTCTCCCTAGGCGATTATAATGATGAACTCCCTTAAAACCAATTAAGAAAAACCAACTTCAACAGCTAAGTTCATTTATACTATAAACTTCAACCCAGGATTTGAATGTATAGCCAACTTCAATGTACATATTTGGAAGGAAGTTGCTGTTAAGGCTTCACAACTTGTGCCCATAACATTTGGTGTTTTCATTGAGAGTCTGATCTCATGGAAAGGACAATCCACAAAGAGTTCTAACTGACAAAAGGCTGAGTAAAGTGCCATTGAGTTGACCTTTTAAAAATGTCAGCTCTCAAACAAGGTGGCATTTTTATGAGCCCCTTATTGGGGATCTCACAAGTGGGGTGAGGTTTATAAATTTAACAAGCTAGTTTTTTAGGATGGACTTTTCCTTTATATTTGTACTTGTAACGTTGTAAGTTTGGAAAAATTCCATATAGTTTGGGTACAAATCTAAGTAATGCTTAGTAAGCATGCTAAGTAGATGAGAGGACCATAACTTCAAAAACTGAAGGAGGCTTGACAAAGTAATTATTGAATAATTCATTTGTGGCAGTTGATCAGTTAATATGTACATGAACAAGTCTTCAGTCCTATGGCATCTTAATTGATTCGCTTAAAAGATTATTTTACACCTCTTCGGTTTCCTGTATGGTATATTTATTTGGTCAGATAAATCTCAAGGTTGCATGTCAGTAAGTCTCTTTAAGGAAACGAAGGTTAAGTATGCTGCGGTGAGTAATGGCCATCTTCAAGTGGCAAACATCCCTTTTTATGTTTCATATGACATACTTAATATGACCTAGGTTAAAAGTGGCATAAGAACCTTGAAGTTTTCTCATGTCAGACAATGTGAAGTAAGAAATATGAATTAGATATAATCAAAGGCCAGTTCTTGTAGTATTTTAAATAAATTAATTCCTCAAAGGTTTAACGCAAGTTGGGTGAACCTCCAGGTCTTTTATAGAAATGACATGCAAGTTTTATCTTTCTTGTTTCTATTCTCAAACAGCAACTTCGCTCAGTAATGAGAGAACAATGGAATCACATTACCCAAAGAGCTATATTGATGAAATTTAACAGATCGCTGGATACTAAATGAACTTTATGATATTGAAAATATAACTCTTGAATGCTAGTTAAACTGTTACAACTAGAAAGAAACTCCCCCCAGAAAGATAGGTAAGCGTTCAAAAATTAATATAGAGTAACAAGATTAATGGCTGTAGTTCAAGAAACTCAAGATTAAATATCACAGGATAAGAAGTTGGTGCTATTCTTAAACTCAATTAAGATCTGAGAAGTCATAGTTTCAGCGAATCTGCTAAAAATGGAGAGAGTAGCATTAAGCATAAGTATAGCAGTAGTAGCATATGCAGCCACTTCTAGAATTGGCATGGCAATGGCTCCAGTTCCTGAACCTGTGGATGAATCACCTGCCCAGAATTCAAGAGCAGTGAGATATTTTGATGTCACAAAATACGGAGCAGATTCTGATGGGAAGACAGAAAGTAGCTCTGTAAGTTATTGTCTTGCACCTGAGACGTTGGTTATGGGTCGACATGAGTTCAGGTTTCATTATTTAATCTATTGGAAAGGGGTTTGACCAAAAAAAAAAGTCCAGCTGGGATTTGATCACATTTCTACTAGTAAAATATTCGATTAATTAATGACAGGGAGTTTTCTTCACAAACTAGAAAAGTGATAGGACTGGTCGTCAAATTTTGATGGTAAAGCAAATGAAAAGTGAGATTATAATACCTAAAAGTGAAGATCTTCTTTCTAAAAGTGAGATTTTGATGGTAAAACTAAGGCTAGCTAGCGAGCCATTTCAATCAAATATTTTCTTTCATCATATATCAGTTAAGCTTCAATCACAAATTTAAGGCCAAACATCAGGTTCAATCAACATTTCTCTACCGTAAACCTGTAAAGATGCACAAACAAATTAACTCCTCCGGGTGGACTAAATGTGAAGAATGAGTCTTACTATTCACAGCTGTCGATTTTATATTTTATATTTTATATTGATATTGATTGAAGTTTTTTTATAAATATAATAGGCATTCTTAGCAGCTTGGGAGGATGCATGCTCAGCTGCAGGAAACTCAGTGTTGTTAATTCCAGAAGGAACATTCTTGGTTGGCCCAGTCTCATTTTCAGGGCCCTGCCGCAATAATGAGTCCCCAAAGATAGAGATCGGTGGGACCCTAAAGGCTCCAAGCAGCTTCAATTCCTTCCAATCTTCTGATTGGATTGTGCTCAGAGGATTGAATGGCATCAATCTTACTGGAATCAACAGCATGGCAGTGTTGGATGGTCAAGGTGCTGAATCATGGTCAAAGAATGCTTGCCACAAGCACAAGCATTGCTTCAATCTCCCTAGTGTGAGTCCCAAATTTCATTCTTTCATCAGTTTAACTCCAATTTAATGTGTTTTTTGTATTCTTGTATTTGTTTATACTGTTTATTTGTTCAGAGGTTCTTAAGTAAGTTCCATTGCAACTTCAAGGTAAGAAGAGATACGTATATGCTAATATTGCTAAAACAATATTGAAAGAATTGCACCTATCAAATGCTATATTTTCAAACTAACCGAACAATTTTGGGCTCTGCAGAGTCTAAGGTTCATGAATGTTTCACATGGGACAGTGAGCAGCATAAGTTTGCTGAATAGCAAGTTCTTCCATGTTGTGATCTACAAGTGTGACAACATGAATGTGTCAAACATAAACATCAAAGCACCTGCTGACAGCCCGAACACTGATGGAATCCACATTAGTCTCTCCTCTACCATCAGCATCACCTCCTCAATAATTGGAGTTGGAGATGACTGTGTCTCCATTGGACCAGGCACCACCAACTTATCTGTCTCATTTGTGCATTGCGGTCCAGGCCATGGAATCAGGTTCTAATTCATATTTTATCATAATAATGTTGGACACAAATCTAACACACCTACAAGTGTTTGTGTTGACATAAATGAGAAGTTCAATTTTCTGTTTTGAACAGTGTGGGAAGCCTGGGAAAATACCCAGATGAGATGGACGTTGATGGGGTTCATGTTTCCAACTGTACAATCAATGGTACTCAGAATGGTGTGAGAGTGAAAACCTGGCCAGGGGCTCCACATGGTCAGGCTTCAAATTTAGTGTTTGAGGACATAGCCATGATTAATGTCTCAAACCCAATAATAGTAGACCAAGAATACTGCCCCTCACGGACCTGCAAGACTATGAAGGTGAGCAATTAAGAAGCACACACAGATAAAGGCTGTTTTTTTTTTTCGGATTTTGTTAATGATTTGATTGTTTCTTGTTTTGAGTTACAGCCATCCGGAGTGAAGCTGAGGGACATGAAGTTCAAGAACATCAGTGGAACTTACAGCACCAAGTTTGCAGTAACTCTGCTGTGCAGCTCAGATGTTCCTTGTGAGAATGTGCAGATGGTTGGCATCAATCTGAATTCCACAGTACTGCAAGATTTCGAAACGTACAGCTTTGTTACAAGGGGTGGCATTGATGGTTTAAAATTTCTTAATTCTTAGTTCTGAAAGGCCTATTAATTCGGAGCACAATTATTTTTGGACGTGCTGAAACTGTGGCTGTATGGGGCATCGCTTGTTCAACGTCCCTTCTGTTACTTTATTTTGCATTAGTTTTTCAGCTTCATTTTATTTTATATATATATATATATAACGATTGGCCAGCTTGCGCGAGCCTTCAGATTGTATCTAAGCTCTATCTGCATTTTTTTTTTTAGCTCTAACCTCTCCAAATAAGCACAAGTTAACCTACTTGTTGTTTATTTGAAAACTCGTGGACCTTAGGATTTTGGAGTTTCTACCAAGAATAAATGATTAAATGATGAAGACCTTTGATTAAAATTTCAATAATTTGAGGTTCTTAATTGCGATAAATGCTTTTTGGCAAAAAAAAAAAAGTTAAAAATGCTTTTATAAAAAATTTAAATTGAACTTATGTAACAATTCATTTCTCAATCATATTACTACAGGAATTAGGAAGAAATTTAGTAAATAAATATTGTTAATTACTCTTTTCATTAAAAATATAATGTATTTTTTGAAGAATTAAATATTTAATATATTTTTAAAAAATTTAAATATTTTATAAAAATATTTTTAATTTTTTAAAATATAATTATTGCTTTGTTTTTAAAAGCGTTTTTATTAAATAAATTATTTTATATTTATTTTAGGGTAAAATAATTTATTAAATAAAGATCAATATAAAAAAATGAGGTTAATTTAAAGATAAGTAATATTTTATTAAAAGTTATATTTTTTAATAAAAAAAATATGTAATATTAAAAAAAATAAAGAAAGAAAGAAATCGTTAATTCCCTCACTATTTGGAGTTTTGGACTCCTAAGTTCTAACTTGCTCCAAAACAACGTTTCAAAACGGCGTCGTCGTTCATATTGCCTTTCTCTGCGATTTTGTACACCCAAGGTCTTAAACCCGATGGACTGACAAATTTGATAGCTCGCTGGTCGGCGATATTCTGGTGACGAATGGCGCACTTTGTCCGGCGCATCTTAGCATCTTCCCTCATTCGAGCTCTCTCTCATTCTTCGTCTTCTCGTACAACTGTTTGTCGCTCTCGTTTCCCACTGGCCTTGCTCGCCGCCAGACAAGCCCTTCTGGTTCCAAATCGATTAAAAACTTCCGGGTCGGGTTACTCGCCCTTGAACGACCCGTCGCCGAACTGGAGCAACCGCCCTCCTAAAGAGACGATTCTTCTCGATGGCTGCGACTACGAGCACTGGCTCATTGTCATGGAGTTTCCCGATAATCCCAAACCCACTGACGAGGAAATGATCAACGCATATGTCAAAACCCTAGCCCAGGTCGTAGGAAGGTAAACAAATTCGCTCTTCCTATTCTAATGGGACCTTAGTTCTTCTGGGGCTTTTCTTCTCATGAGGACTTGTTTGGCTGGGTACAGTGAGGAGGAGGCCAAAAAGAAAATATACTCAGTTTCTACTGCCACGTATACTGGTTTTGGTGCCCTGATTTCCGAAGAGCTTTCTTACAAGGTTAAAGGTAATCGTGGTCTTTGGTTTATAAAAATTGAGGCTCTTTCCTCTGCGTCCTTTATTTCTGTTGGTGTTTTTTGCTGCTCCACGGAAATAGTTTATCCCAGCTGTACCTGAGTTATCAAAGTCTTAGAGTGAATTTAATTTTTTATGCTTCAATGAAATTATAGTTTTGATAATTTTATAATCCAATGTCGAGGTAGTTCTTTCTGGTTTGGTGCTTTAATTACTAGGACTATTTTTTGAAATCTTGGTTTCATTATTGACACAAGTCCATTTCATATCAGACTATCAGAGGCTATCAACTTTCGTATGATAAAAGTTTGCTGGTCAAAGCAGTGACTTTTGAGCTATTGACAGCTTGTTTATATGCGTGTCATCTTGGATAATTTGGTTGGATAAAAATATCTGAAGTTCATTGCTCTAGGTTATCGAATTGATGAATGTTATAACGAATGCCAAAGGAACTGCACCTAAGTCTTGATAGTAATGCTTGATTTTTGTGTGTGTGTTTTTTTTTTTTAACCTTCCCTGATAGGATTACCTGGTGTTCTTTGGGTGTTGCCGGATTCGTATATTGATGTTCCCAACAAAGATTATGGAGGTGAGTGCATGAGCCTGAAATTTTGGCATTGATTAATATTTGTGTATGCCTGTTCCCCTCCCTTGATCGATCACTGTGTGTTGGACTCCAGGTGATTTATTTATTGACGGGAAAGTAATCCCTCGGCCACAGTACAGATATAGTGAAAGGCAAACAACAAGGAACAGGCCTCGGCCGAGGTATGATCGGCGCAGGGAAACAATGCGGGTTGATCAGAGAGAGCCTGCCCATTTACAGAATCTGAGCCAAGGTCAGGGAGTACCCCTGCAGCAATCAAGCCCAATGGATAGCCAAAACTCAGCATCAAGTGGAGCAACCCAAGCAAATCTGAACAATAGCTGAGTAGCAATGCTTGAGAAATTTCTATACATGTGAAACAAGTTCGCTAGTCTGAGAAAGCTAAGGTTTGAGTTCACTGGACATTCATTTAGTGATGATATTTGGCGGCATGATAAATAAAAAATTATATGTACTCGGAAGATTGATTCAAGTACAAAACGTGGACGTAAAGGCTTATCAGTTTTGTTTTGATATGCAATTCAGATATCTGACAATTATAATTGATAGCAGTAGAATGAGAATGAAATGCAGACAGTTCTTTTGATTCACTCTTAAGGGTGAAAACATGAGTGTTGAAGTTTGAGAAGTAACGTAGTATGTAGTAAAATTACTTGAGGTCACCTTGGGGTAAAGTCTTGACATGTTTTGGGATATGTATTGGAAATTATCTCAATTCCCCTATCACTTATGCTAAATTTGCAATAAAAGCAAATTAATATACATAGCCGAGACTTCAAATGAACGTGTTTGGCTTTCAATTATATTTGTGTAGAATTGCTACAAATACATAATGCAATAATCATGCTTTTATTCTCTTCGAAATTATTATTCTATCATCTTTATGATACTAAGCTTTGACTCGTTTTCTCTCTAATGTATGCTATACTTTTTTCAAACCTCTAAATGTGACCTCTTTCAAGGTTTGACTAATAAGCTTTAATGGACACTATGCTCTCAACGAGAACAGAAGTTCACGTTGAGATATCATCTAATTAGATTTGTTTATGTATGTTTTCAAAATTATTTTTTTATAGAATACATGATACTGTAAACTATCATTGTTGTCACATACTATGTATTTGAGATCAATAATATTAATGTGTTATTTAGTTTTTTTTTTTTTAAACTAAGTTGGGTCTTTAGTTGGATTGCATTTATTTGCAACCTACTGAATAAATGATGAATGGGAATGACATAGTTGTGATTAATTTTGTGTAAGGTAGAATTATAGTTCATTTTTAATGTTGTCAAATATATTTTGGATATAACATTAGTTGTTCTTCAAGATCCTTTGTTAATTTTGTCTTGGACCAATATCTTTAGAACTTTTGTGTGTGAATTTATTTACATCTGATCAAAGTAATTACATATACAGAAAAACTTATGATAGTTGATGTCTTATTTTGTTGTTAAAGTGTGTTATTCAGTGTCTTTGAACTATAGTCATTTAGTGAAATGTTAGAAGAGCATAAAAGCAAATAAAAAATATTAATGTTATTTTATAATTTAATTTTCTGAAAATATACAACTTCCTGCCCATGACCAAAAAAAAATCATGTTTAATAAATAAAAGAAAAGACAAAACGGAGCACCGTGCACATGAGGGACATCCCCACAGAAGCTCAAACGGCGCCCATCACATGGCGTTACCCAACAAAAAAAAAAAAGCGCTTGGTCTGCTATTTATCTGTTGTTGTGCTGCTATCAAGAAATTAGAGAAAATTGATTTTTTTTTTTTTAAGGTGATCTAGGATATACTTTTTTAGTTCTATTTATAAGAAATAGAGAATAGATTAATTTTACTCATGCTCATGGTATTGAAAACCGAATCGGACCGGTCGGGTCAACCCGAAAACCGGTGAACTGGTCCCCTGTCCGGTCTGGGTTTGCTCTTAACCCAGTGAGGGAGTAAACCGGTGTAACCCAGTCAACCCGGTATAACCCGGATAACCCGGTGGGTTGACTGGGTTAACCGGGTTAATATTTTTTTCAGACTTTTACCCCAAAACGACGTCGTTTTTGATTTTTTTTCATTTTTAATTTTTCAGAGCTCTGAGTTCGGAAAAAGGATAACAAAAAAAGTGAAATTGAAGTCAAAAAATGAAAAATTAGAGATAGAGCATGCTAAGTCCAAAAATATAGAATTTTATTATTGTTAGACTTTTGAGTGGTTAGATTTGGTTGAATATTTTTATAATTAATGTCTTTTTATTTAAATTATATTATTTTAATCATAACCGGTTTGCCACCGATTCAACCCCTGGTTCAACCCCGATTGAACTACTAACCCGTGACCCAATGCCATGACCGGTTTAATAACCGGTCCGGTTTTACGTACCTTGCTCATGCTTGACCGGCACCTGCCATTCTTCATTGATCATTGAGACAACACGACGAATCTGCCATTGTTGAGCTACATATCCCTAAAAATTTGGACCATATCTTTACTATTTTACTCTCCAAATTCATTTATTGTCTTCATTTTTATTAATGAATGATATTTTTAAAAATTTTAAAAAATTAAAATTGTAAATTATATTTGATGAATTTTTTCAAAAAGTACTCCTTCGGTTTATTTTTAGGGAAGGAAAAAGATTAATTTATATAAAATATTTTATTATTTTTTATATTCATCTTTATTTTTCTTTTTTTTTTTGACCAACTATCTTTATGCCCTCATTAAAAGGTAAAATAATAAATTTAGCCATCAACTATTTTTTATAAGTATTGAGTAGCCTATACTATTAAATGGTGTAAAATAAATTTTTAACTTTCAAAAATGAAACATCTAATAGCCCATTATTAATTTTACCCACAAATGACACATGGCACTTTACTTCAACTTGGGTAAAGTATAAATTTAAACACAAACTATTTTCTAAAGAGCACTAGGTAACTTCTATTATAAAAAAATGGATCATTTAATATATTCCTATCAGTTTTTACTAAATATTATTTATTTTCATACCAATAAAAACCCATGACACATCAATCTCTCCAAACTTATTGCTTTTGTTCTCAGTCTTAATCTAAAAGGAAGAAGTTTATAGAGTTTTTATTTAAAGACATTTATGAAGATGATGCCATTGAAGTAAAAATTTGATTTTACTACATATAAGAGAAGCTTGATTTTAGATTATTTTAGTCATAAATTATTTTTCTATTTCATTAGCATCGTTATTGTGAATATTTTTAAATAAAAACTCTTTAAATATTTTCTTCCTGAGTTGAAACTAAGAACAAAGGCAAGAAAATTAAAGAGATTGACACGTTGTGAGTCTCATAAATCTAAAATTAAATAGTGTTTAGTTAAAATTAATGGAAATGTATTGGATAATTTATTTTTTATAGTAGAAGCTACCCAGTGCTCCTTGAAAAATAATTCGTGGTTAAATTTGTACCACCACATGTCATTTGTGAGCCCCACATAAAATTCATCGAGTAAAATTAATGGTGGACTATTGAATGCTTCATTTTTAAAAGTTAAAAGTTAGTTTCGTATATAAGCTACCCAATACTCCTGAAAAAATAATTGATAGCCAAATTTGCTACTTTATCCCTTATTAAATACTAGAAGAAATTGTTAAAAATAATTCTTTATGTCTTTATTAAGAGTATATGTAAAAACTTATAAAATTTTAAAATGAAATTAATGAGTTTTAATATTTTTCTTGATTTTCATAAAATATATTAAAAGTTATTTATAAAAAAATTAAGAAGAGATATTTTATAAGGGTAATTAGTCTCTTTCAATACATTAAATTAATATTATTTTCTTTGCAATTCGCAATAATAAGCCAAATATTATTCCCAAATCAAAGGGCGGGTTGCAGGTGTGTATAAATGTAAGTTTTGCAATTTAATTTAAAAATTCAATAAGAGTAATGCCACGTTCAATGGAAAAGAAATTCATAATTCAGTTGTTGTTTGCCACTATAAAAATTCCAAAATTGAAGTCATCCCTTCGGCTTTCCCCGCCAACTTATGGACATCTCCAGTATTCTGGACCTCCTTCTCGCGACAGAGAGATTTGCAGATAATCCATTTACAATCACGAATCTTCCTGTACCAGGTACACGTAGATCCTCTATTCTTCCGATCCCGTCCATAGGTTGCAAATTTTCTTTTGCACGTTTACTGAAATGAATTCGAATTATGGCAAATCCAATCAACAGAAAGGTTCCTCAGCCGCTCGAACAACTTCAATTTCGACTTTGATCTTGGGATCGGATCGAATCGACCCAAATCTCTCAACGACCAGAAAAACCATACCTCGTCCAATTCATTTTTCACTTCTTCCTCCTCCACATTTTCCTCTACTCAACCAAGACCCGCTTGGCAACCAAGCAAGCCATCATGGACTCACCAGCCGGTGCCCAGTCTGGCGGCTCAGCCGGCTTGCCGAATGGGCCCGTTTCAATGGTTGGGAATGTATTCGGCAGGAGCTGGGGATCGACTCAACCTTCGGCTTCGAAATCGAGCATCGGACCTATTAATAAAGATCCTAATCTCTTTGGGGATTTGGTAGGTTCTGCTTTAGGGCAGAGTTCAAAGAGTAGTAGCAATGTTCCCCTGAAAAATGGGACGCCTTTCGAAGGCGTCTGGTACCACATCGAACAAGAGTCCTTTTTCTATGGAGAACATGGCGGATTCTTTGCCTAAAACTGGCGGTACAGTTCAAAGTAGTGGAAGTTGGGGATCTTCTGGGAATATGGGGAACTATCCTAGCGGCTACAATGGTAATGGTGGCACGAGTTTCAATAAGAGTACCAATCTTGGTGGTCCTTCGTTGCGCACTATGAATGTTGGAGGTGGTGTAGCTGGAAATGGAATGAGTTCTAATAAAGATCCATTTGGTTCTTTGGCTGGTTTTGGATCCAAACAATCTGGTAGTCTTAATTCAGCTAGCAAAGCAAAGGATAATGATACAGGGGATGATGGTTTTGGTCATTTTCAGAGTGGTTCCAAACCGAGCTCTTCTACATTCCTATCAAGTAGTTCAACCAAAAATGGTATCAATCTTAATTGATCTGCGTCTTTGAGTCAAAAGCCCTCGCAAACTTCTAGGGGCGATCCGTTGGACATGTTCTTCTCAACTTCCTCAGCCACAACTGAAAGTGCTGCTGTGGCTTCTGAAGGATTTGGAGGACAGCCCTCTTCAGAAGTTGATGATTGGGGCTTAGATTCTGAATTTGGTGGGGGAGGCCATGATGTGGGTGATACAACCACTGAGCTTGAAGGACTTCCCTCTCTTCCTGCTGGTATGTCTGGTTCTGCTGCAAAAAGCAAAGGGATGGACAATTACAAGCAGGGACAATTTGCTGACGCTATAAAGTGGCTTTCCTGGGCTATGATCCTTCTTGAGAAAGCAGGTGATAATGCAGGCACTACGGAAGTTTTGTCATGCAGGGCTTCATGTTTCAAAGAAGTTGGGGAGTATAAGAAAGCAGTAGCTGATTGTACAAAGATATAATTTGAAATTTCAATGACTTTTATACTACATGCTGGGGATAAACTCATGAGTAGTGAGACAATTGTGTGAATTGTTGAACCACTAGACAATGTTTGTATTGTCAAGATGTGTTCGTTGGATTAATTAAGCTGCTTTTATCTGGGAAAACAAATAAGCTAACTTCAACATACTGTGCTTTTAGTAAATGAAGTTGACAATAACTGAACGGTGAACCAAAAGGGCTGGTGAGATTTTTAGGTGGTGACCGAATCTATTTAAAACCAATGTCGCTATTATCTTATTGAAGAATCTTGACAGCATGTATATTCAGTGGCTGAAGTTTGAAAAGGGTTGTAACTTGCCGTTCTGATATTTAAAAAAAAAAGTTTGAAAAGGCTCGAAAGAGATAACCAAGGCATTAAATCCAACCTTTCCTTGTTATTACCAGCGCAAATCTTTATGAAGTGTAATTTGATTTGCATTGTGTTGTGTAGGTGCTTGAGAACGATGAAACAAATGTATCTGTTCTTGTACAGCGTGCTCTTTTGTATGAAAGCATGGAAAAGTACAAACTTGGTGCTGAAGACCTGAGGACTGTTCTGAAGATTGATCCTTCCAATAGAGTTGCAAAAAGTACCATTCACAAGTTGAATAAGATGGCTGATTAGTGATATTTTCTTTTGAACAATCTAGAATCCTTGATGTCTCAATTTAATAGTTTTATTGCCCTAACCCGTCACCCTCAATAGGCAGGGGGTGATGGTAATTTAATTTCTGTTTATACACTGTTCTGATTGTTGCCGCCCTTCATCTGATCTTCTGTACAAGGTTTCTCTTGTTTATGACACACGTCTTGCAATTGTTATGGTTACTGCATATTTTTTAGCCAAGACTTGAACATGAATATGAAATACAAATTTCTTTTCCTCTTCGTGCTTTTTCTTTCATGTTTCCATATTGTCTGCATACATTGGCGGGAATTACAGATCTCAACAGAAATTAGAGTGTTACTGTTGCTTTATGAATATAAATAACTTGTGGATTTCTTTATCCTCTAAGTGCACTTCGGTGCATTCTACAGTGCTGGATTTAATCTTTGGTATCATTTTTTTTCAATATGCTTAGTCCTTACAAGTGTAAGCCTGGAAATTTATCTGTAGGTGCTACCAAATACATCAATTCATAGTTATAATATGGTTGTATGGTATGTTTTGGGCAGTTTTAAAAGTAGATTAAGGTAATGGTTGTCAAATCTCTGGAATGGGATTTGTTTACTCCAACGGTGTATCAATCCTGTTAACAAACATGACCCTTTGGAGTTAGCTGTGGATGAAATCTCAGCATGAAACAATGTTTTTGATTCTATCATTAGCTTCCAGATACTTCCATTAGGAAATGGTACATCGGCCTTGCTGCATGGCAGAGATGGAGAAACCAGAGAATTGCGTGAGTAACTTCAAGGTTTTCCAACTATAGGAAATTGGGTAGGGAAAAAAAAACAAGAAGGAATACTTATAATTTCATTATCACTGCCCGTATTTGTTATCTGTGATGGATGAATAAATTTAAAATGTTTTTATAACATAAAAAATGCTAGAGTGAGAATTTAAAAACATGAAGAATAATCTTTAAAAGTATTTTTCTTTTGGGTACAGAGAAGTTTTGAGTTTATTTTGTTTGGGTTGCGAGATTATAATTATCAAAAATTCTTATATATATATATATATATCTTATGGAGGGAAGGTTGCTTGATTCACCACAAATTTATCGAAATAAAATATATGGGAGGACACAACTGAGGCTAGGAGGAATGAGTTATATATGGTGTTAATTCGTTGGTGTGCTCCTCTTAATGGAAATTGGATGTTTGGTGAGGCTTGATTTCTGCAGTGCATTAAAAGCAGAGTTATGGCCCATGGGGCGTTTAATTGTGTGAGATTTAGAAAGGTGGAAATGGAAGTTGATTCCATGGTGTTGGTCAAGCAGCTTCGCCACTGTTGGAATAAGGAATGGCTGGTGAATGTGGAGGCAAGAGAGGGAATCAGTGTGCTGATTCTCTTGCATGTGTGGTTTTACATGGTTGATTGTGTCACCCTGATCTGTCTCGCACATAAATGTGAGTTTGGTTTTGATAAGGGTTAGGTTCTGTTCTTTTGTGTCCTTTTTTTGTTTGCTGTAGTTTATTTGTTTTTTAAGGCTTTGCCCCTTCTTGTACAAATATATATATATATATATATACATACATATATATATATATATATATATGGGAGGACACCGATTATTATTAGGAAAAGAAACGGAAAATAAAAAGGAGTGAAAGTTGGATTGGAGATTGATGATAATGATGAGATGTAAAGTCCCAAAGCTAGGAGAGCAGAGGTCAGAAAGGGGGACCATAACAGAATCTGGGCACATCCTCCACCATATACCAAACCCTTTCCCTAGGGAAAATATGTCACCTTCTACAATTACCACTTCTCCTCGCAACAAATCAAACTAACCAACAATTTTAACTTACCTTTTAGCATAAAAAATTTTGCCCTAATTGTTATTTTCATTCCACGGTAAAATACTCCCTCCATTAAAGAAATTATAAGACATTTTTTTAGATTAGATATTAAAAAATATAAGATATTTTTAATTTGTTAATATACAATTAATAAAAATGGGCCTTCGTCTTTAATTAAATGTAAATGGGAATTAACTTGCTTTTAAGTAGCCTTTTGGCTCTATCGCTAGTTTACTTCAAAACGGATAGGAATAAATGCTCTCTATCTACAAATAGGAGTGATGATATATGTGTGTGTGTATATATATATATAAAGGAAACTAATGGCAAAGCAAAGGTAGGGGACCTCTCGCCCCTTTAAGGTCATGGACTTCTGCACTGATGCATTCATTTGAACAAATTGTAACTTGAAGCTTCACTAGAGTTTAGCCTCCCAACCAATAATCTTATAGTTTAGTGGCATGTAAATTCTTTTTTACATAGGAGGTTGCTGGTTTAATCCCACCTATAAATTTAGGTCGTTAATGCCTATCCTTTTAATTAAGAAGAAGAAGAAGAAGAAGAAGAAGAAGAAGGTTGTTGAGCTTCTGCATCATGGCCCTTGTCATTGTAATGAGCTTTTGATCGTTCAAAATTGATGTTAAAGGTACACAGACTTTATTTTTTGATGGAGTGATAGACTAACATTTATAAGATTGCCTTTGGTTTAAATTCTATACTTATTAAAATAATAGCTTATTAAAAATATTATATGAAATTTATACGGTCCTATGAATGATCTTATCCTTTCCTAACCCAAAAATGGGGGGACTTCAAATTTAAATAAGAATTATTTATTAATTAATAATGTCAACGCTATCGCTTTTGAATCACAAGAAATGAATTATCTTGTGGAGGAGGGACTCTGACGTCCTAAAATGTCAAGTTGTTCGTATTTTAGCCACTTTTGCTCCTTCTCTTTACTGTCATGAGCGCCCAAGTTGCATGTTCATGCCATCAATGAGCCCCCAATTTGTTCATTTCCTTCTGTTGTTTTTCTTTCTTCTTTCCCAAAATAGATATATAACTGCATAGGTCTTGCCCAATAAATTCGTCTTCTTCCAAAATTATAAACACTAAGACCAACATCTATTTTTATTTTATATTTTCTACTGAATCATGATATGTGAGTATAGAGTATGCTATTAAAATATTATAATCTGGAGGTACTAAAAATATCATTCCTTGGTTCACAATCAAAAATATAATCAAATTATAATTAAATTAGTTATGATCAAAGTATTTCATTAAACTTGTCAAGACATCAATTTAATGATTTACCAATTCAACTGATCAAATTGACTCAATTTTCAATACTATTGAGAATTTGACAGAGTTTAACCCCCTTTAGAAATCTGATCCTAACAAATTTCTGTCATTGTTGTGTTACTTTTCTTTCTCATCTTTTCATCATCTTGTAGAGTGTTAAGATATCCACTTCTTCAAGCTAGCTGGATGGATATATGGTTGGCACACACATGTACGTACGTGTGATGTACAATGTGTGCACGCACAACGTACTTCAATGATACGGCATTATCGTCTTTCCAATAAACAGACAAGAGACGCAACATCATAATCTTCAACTATATGCTCACAAAATAACACATTTGATAAGTCTTCTTTCAATAAAATATCGTGTCAAATAAATCTCGACTCTCCTGCGAATATATAGAAAACAAAGAAAAAAAACAATCAAATCAATAATAAATAACACAACAATAATCTCAGTTCTACGTGCGTGTGTGCACACTCATATATAACTAAATGGCTTTGATTTGGTTATCATATCTTACATTCCAGTTTGGTGCTTCCAGGAACTTTATTATGTTTTTGTCTGAAATTTGAGGATGCTTTTGATCTATTCTTCAAAAAGGTTGTTTCAAACTTTAGCCTTTGTGTATCTCTCTCGTCTTCAAATCTTCAATGGGGCTAACAGGGACAGATCGTCGGGTCCAAATCTTGTTGGGGATAATCGTGACATGGCAGCTAGTGATGTGGCTTTTTAAACCCACTTGGAACTGACGCTGTTCAATGTTAATAATATTTTAAATTATTTATGACGCCGTGGACAAATTAAAAACTGAGTTGTTCATGTTTTAAAGTACATGGATACAAACTCGACAAAGCTATGAAGTTCAATTAATTATTATTTACCCTTTTTTATTATATCACCAAAATTATGAGAAACTTGGTGTATTAGTATCATCCACTTGAGCTAATTCGAACCTTTGCTTTGTGGGAGTGTTATTCCCAATAGCAACTTGATGGATAGTTTGTATACTTTATGCAATGCTTAGAACTATAGATAGGGTTGTTTCTATCAACTATCAACTATCAAGCCCTAACCACTTTGATGGGGTTGTTTCTATCATGAAAATGTGCAAAATTTAATATTGAGCCAATACATTTATTATTTATATATAATATAATGGAACCAAGTTTTTCCCTACTTGTAGAAGGTCACGTGTTCAATTCCGTAACTACTACCTTATTTTGTTTGGTAGATTGCAAGAATTACATTACTCTCTTTTTCTTTTCAAAGGTAGTAAACAGGATTATAACGTTTGGTATAAATATATACTTTTATTGTTAAAAAATATAAAGTATTTTTTTAAAGTGAGAGATATTAAAAAAATATAAAAAATTTTGGATCTTTCAATATGCAATCAATGAGATTTTTCAAAAATATCTTTAATTGAAGGGTGTAATTAATTAACTAAATTTTTTAATTGAAACATTCTATTAAATAAGGATAAGTATGAAAAAAATATGTAATTTCAAAAAAATAAACTAACTCATTAGGATGTGATTTCATTAAAAATAATTTATAATATTGAACAAAGGAAATAACTAAGCATATTTAATCTGACCAAAAAAAACTAAACATATTTAATGAGATAATTTAAAAAAATTTACATGAAAAAATTACATTGAGGTCTCACATAAAAAAATTAATTACTATAAAATTTATTAACAACTGAACTAAACTGCATTAACAACATATACCTTGCAATAATCCGGTGGTTACGGCTAAAACATGGTCATTTATTTTTCTTGAGAAATGAGATTCATTCAAACCATGAATGATGAAGGGTGCATTAACTTTTTGCTTTTATATGAATTATTATATCTGTATATTACTACTTTTTATTAAAAATTCCATGCAAATAAAAAAATAATTTATTGAGCTAGATTTTCACCATTCCAAAAGAAAGAGGTATTTTATTTTAGTCTTTTACATTCTCATAATCATGAGGTTGGCTTTTCAATTTTTTTGTTAAGTTGTTTTCTTTTTAAACTTGATTTACTTGTTGTTTTAAATTCATGGCGGATTATAATATTCAATATAATAAGGTTAAAAAACTAAACATATTGAATGTGATAATATATATTTAAATATGTTTATATTACATTATCTTATAATGTGTGCAACAACACCACGCTCATTCATTTCTTAAAAAAAAATTCATTTAAACATAGAACAAAGAGTGAAATTCGTCATTTAGCCTTTTGTTTTTTTGTTTTTTTTTTTTTTTTGGTTTTTAGAATCCTAGACTTTTCATATTCGTTCATTTTTGGATAAAAAAGATTTATTCAACTATTGAACAAAAGGTGAAATTTGTCATTTGACAGCTTTTATTTTCTTTCAAAATCCTAGGCTTTTCACCCTCATTCATTTCTTGATAAATGAAATTTATTTAAACACTGAATAAAGATTAAAATTTGTCATTTAGCACTTTTTCACGCTTTTTGGATCATGGCCTTTACATGTTCATTCATTCCTTGATAAACAAGATTGATTCAAACATTAAATAAAAAGTTAAGTTTGTTATTTGACAGTTTTTTTAGCATGTTTTAAGAATCACGAGCTTTCTGTGCTTGTTCATTTCTTAATAAACAAGATTTATTCAAACATTGAACAAAAAGTGAAGTTTGCTATTTGACAGTTTTTTTTTTTTTTTAAGAATCGTAAGCTTTTTCTGCTTGTTCATTTATTGATAAACGAGATTTATTCAAACATTGAATAGAGGGTGAAGTTTGTCACTTGACAACTTTTTTTCCCATAACTCAAGGCCTTCCATGCTCATTTATTTCTTGATAAATGAGATTTATTCAAACATTGAATAAAGAGAGAAATTTGTCATTTGACAATGTTTTATGCTTTTAGTATCATGGGCTTTACATGCTCATTAATTTCTTGATAAATAAGATTTATCCAAACATTGAGTAAACAGTAAAGTTTGTTATTTGACTTTTTTTTACGTTTTAAAAATCATGAGCTTTCTATGCTCGTTCATTTTTTGGCGAACGAGATTTATCCAAACATTGAACAGAGATTGAAATTTGTCACTTGATAGCTTTTTATTTTTTTTAGAGTCTAGGATTTCCATGCTCATTCATTTCTTGATTTATTCAAACATTGAATAAACAGTGAAATTTGTCATTTGATAGTTTTTTACATTTTAAGGATCATGGTTTCACATATTCATTCATTTGTCGATAAACAAGATTTATTCAAACATTAAATATAGTGAAATTTGTCATTTGACAGTTTTTTTATACTTTCAGAATCACGAGCTTTTCGTGCTCGTTTATTTCTTGATGAACAAAATTTATTCAAATATTAAACAAAGTGTGAAGTTTGTTATATGATAGTTTTCTACGTTTTTAAAATCATAGACTTTCCATACTCGTTTATTTCTTGATAAACGAGATTTGTTCAAACAATAAAGAAAGAGTAAAGTTTGCCATTTGATAATTTTTTACATTTTTAGAATCATAAGCTTTCCATGCTCATTCATTTCTTAATAAATGAGATTTATTCAATTATTGAATAAAAAGTGAAGTTTGTCATTCCATGGGTTTTATGTTTCCAAAATCCGGGATTTTTCACGCTTGTTCATTTCTTGATTTATTCAAACATTCAACATAAAGTAAAGTTTAGCAAATGATATCTCTTCACATTCGCGGAATCTTAAGCTTCATTTTTTTGAATTCTTTTATTAACGTTTTTACTTTTAAGTGTTTCAATTTACTATTCCAAGTCCTTCACCATGATCCGTGATCCTGTTTGATTATTAGAATAAAATAAAATTAAATTAAATAACTTAAAAAATAAAAATAAAAATGAATTAAACTATCATTCCTCCATAATAAACGTGATAAAATTTATTAATACATATTACGAATGTAAGAATCATCACATTCTTCTAAAATTATCATAAATCATGATTTTCAATCTCATGAATTAAATTATACATTCTTTTTATGAATGTGTTCACTTATCCGCTTTATTTATATTATTTTTACCTTTATTTTTTCAATTCATTTCATTCTATTAAGCAAATGGGTCTTATATTTTTTTCTAGCTTTGACAAGCATTGTTATATTTATGTGTTACTTTTATTAAAAATTCTATACAGATCACAAAATTTAATTTATTGAAATAGATTTTTCCCCCTTTTAAAATAAAGTGGATCTTTTTTTTAACCAATAATAAAGAGGATCTCTTTTTAAAGAAAAAAAATCAGATATTTATTTTCTTTTCCACCACATGTAGGCATTTTAGCTACATAGGATTGTATCCACTAGCAAAATCCAACGAGAATGTATAAAAGAAATCCTCCTAAGAGATACACATATTCAAAGTTCATTACTGCTGTATGTAACATGAATGAAAAGAGTGAAATTGAATCTCCAAAACCATTAAAAATTTAACTTTTATAAGCTGATTGAGAAACTAGAACTAGAATCAGATTTACATACCATCAAAATGAGAGTGGCATGCGATTCAAGCCAAAAAAATGTGAATAGCATTACTTTTTGACTCTTTTTTCTCTCAATTAGAAGTTCAAAACTGAAAGCATCTAATTTACGTGAAGAACCAAAAAAAAAGAAAAAAGAAAAAAAATTCATGACAATTTAAAAATAAAAAAAATAGAGAACAGGGCTAAAATCGTGATTCTGATGCCGTCTAGGGGCAAAGGTCTAGAGTCAAACCAAAATTGAAGTGTCTCTGTACGGTACATGCCGGGATTCCTCAGAGAACCCCTTAATTTGTGGGGCAAACTGACGTGCGTTATTCCTAACAAAATCCTACACTCAACCACACCGTCGTTTTCTACACATCCCAACCAGTAGCCGAAACGTGGACCAACCCCACACGTGGGCCCGACCTCCCTCAACCCAAGAGCCAACCGTTCAGAGATCCAACGGCCACCCTGGGAATCTCGCTCAAGCAGGACCGTGCGATTATCAAAGAGAGAAATCATGATTAGGAGGGAGTTTGTCGTCTAGTGTGGGGCTAACGTCGTTCTATAAATTCCAGAGACCTCTATGACCCCTGTCCTCTCACTTTCTCTCCTTCACGTTCATTTTGGATTCGGGGATTCATACACTCTCGCTCGTTCGTTTACAGTGACAGAAACGAGAATCTTGCTTCATCTTTTCTTGTCTCTCTCTCTCTCTCTCTCTCTGTTTTGATCATGTGTGGTGGAGCTATCATTTCCGATTTCATTGCCGTCAAGCGAGGCCGGAAACTCACCGCCGGTGACTTCTGGTCCGAGCTCGACCCTTTCTCCGACCTCCTTGGCTTCGATATTAACGCCGGTTCTGCCAAAAACCAAACGCCTCGGAAACTCCCTCAAGTCCCAATCAGTAAAGGTAAAATATTCTTCTCTTGTCGTTTGTTTCCTTAATTCTAGTTTTCTTATGCAGTGTTTGATGGCAACCTTTTCGTATTTTGTTCAGAAAATCCAGTTGTTTATATCTAGACCGTCATTTTCTTTGAGCATTCTTGTGTATGAAATCAATATTTTTTTGGGGAGGGAGGTTATTCATCAGTGTATAAGAGCTTTTTAATCGTAATACGTTTAATAACTGGTAGCTTCGATCTTAGATAGCATGAGAATAATTCTTCTGAAGTGGTATGCTATATTCATCACCTGGTGAATTGTGTTAATTATATTCAATATGTTTGTTTGGTGGTGGTTAGGTAGGGTGTGCACACAACAACGAGTCAGATTAGAAATGGAGTAAAGTTTAAGCGATGAATTATTTGACGGTAGGAAAGAGAGTTTTCTTTACATTTTTTATGCTTATTGAAAAGTAAGCAATAAAGGAGGGAAATCTGAAAGCTAAAAAAACTTTTCTTTAGAAGGATTGAGCTCTCTTGATTGTTTCAATATTATACATATGGATGCATGTTAATAAAATAATTTGTCACCCGACTGAAATAATTATTGATTATCGAGATACTCAAACCTCCTGAAATATCAGAATTGTCTTAGATTCACGCAACACTTCTCTCAAAATTTTCCGGGAAAGACGCCATCTCCCAAGAAAATAAAACTTGGCCAGAAAATTCTGGAATATAGTAATGATAAAATGTGTGGTTACTGTGTGAAGAGGCAGGCGAGAAGAAGGAGAAGAAAAGCGTTAGCGCAGAGAAAGCAGGCGGGAAGAGCACTGGACAGAGAGCACGCAAGAACGTGTACAGAGGCATAAGGCAGAGGCCGTGGGGCAAGTGGGCCGCAGAGATAAGGGACCCACACAAGGGCGTCCGGGTGTGGCTCGGCACCTACAACACCGCCGAAGAAGCCGCCAGAGCCTACGACGAAGCGGCCAAGCGCATCCGCGGCGACAAAGCCAAGCTCAACTTCCCGGCCGCTACCGCCCCGAGTCCTCAGCCGGAGCGACCCGCCAAGAAGCGGTGCCTGAGCCCAGAGCTGAGTGACGGGAGCAACCATCCAACCGGGCCACCGACGCCGTACCAGGCGGATCTGGAGCTGAAGCAGCAGATATCAGACCTGGAGTCGCTGCTGGGACTGGAGCCGGAGGAAGAGACGAGCGAGCAGCAGCAGGCGGTGAGCGGAGGAGGAGCAGCGACGGCGACGAGTGGGCGGAGTCGGTGGAGATGTGGATGCTGGACGACGTCGTGTTGAATCACATGGCAAATAGTGAGCTCTTGTACTGAGGTCTGATGAAGGGAAGCACCCTTGGTGGTGCGGTGGTGGCGAGGTTGAATTAATGGAGGGTATTATTAGATGAAGCGACTTTTATTTACTGTCTGTATAAACCAACTCGCGTGGATGGTTATGGTTAAGGTTCTCTTAAGGATTATGGTTATGTTTTGTGTTTTTTTTTATTTTTTTGGGGTTGGTGGGGGTGAGTAGGTGAAAGACTTTAACTAAGGTGGTGGCATCGTAAATACTGGAGAAATAAAGGCGAGGGTGGAGTGCATGTGTGTATTTTTAACAGTAGTAGAACTATAGGGTGTTGTGGCTGGTCGGATGCATGTTTGATGGATGAAGTTGAATGTAATGGGACAGTGAATCATAGTAGTACATGGCGGTGTGCTTGTCGTGTTTTGTCTGGTCTGTCTCATCACCTCCCCACTGATTGCCCGTCTCCAAAGTCGGTTCATGCTTCCCTGGTAAATCCCAAATCCTCCCTGTACTGGAAAACACCAACTAACTCTGTGTATATAATATTTCGTCCGTTTTAAATTATAAAATATTTTTTAAAATTTTTTTATTTTAAAATATAAAATATTTTTAATGAATTAAAATTTCATTAAATGTATTAATTTTAATATTATTTTTTATTTTTTTATAATTAATTTTTATTTTTTTAATACATTAAATAATGAATATTTTTAAAAATTTATATTTTTATTTTAAAAAAAATAATATTGTTAGATATATTTAATGAGATTTATTGATATATAAAATTTTATTTAAAAATTTTATATTTTAAAATAAATAAATAAATAAATAAATATATATATATTGATGAATGTAACTAGCTCTACTATGGTGTGGCATAGGCGGTCGTTTCAAGAGACTCATGCTTCCGAACGAATAGAGTAATTTTTTTACTGTGGTCAAAGAATCCAATTAATAGTCAAAGTTTTCATATCAGTCAGCTTGATTGATTTACCATTTGATTAGTTCTTTTCTTTTATATATATATTTGAAATTTAAATAAATTATATATTTTCTTTATTTAATTTATATCATTATTATTTGTTCAATTTTAATTGTTATAAAAATGTCATTATTCTTTCTTATTTTTATTTTAGGAAAAGTAACATTCGAAGATTATTGTATAAAATTTATATTCCGGATCAAATGATTTTAAAGTAGCTTTTTAATCTTTTAGTCTTTTTGATATATTAATTTTATAAATAAAAAGACTGAAATATTTCTTAAATAGTAAAAAAAAAAAAACTCTCATCGTCATCAGCTGTCGAACCACTACTAATGGTCAAATTGTTGGAGACCTTGCTGTTGACGAGGTCATCGACCACTAGTCGCTAGAGCTCTAGCACTAGTGATTTTTTATTTAAAAAGTAAACTTTTTAGATGGCTAAGAGAGGATTTGATTTTATGATTTTGGCAACTAAAAAGCTTAGTGGCCATGGCAAAAAAAAAATTATATAAGTATTAAACCAAACACAAAATTACTTTCATGTGATAACAAAATGATGTGTTATTAATTTCTGAATGGAACTTATTATTTTATAAATGTCATTTATTAATCTAATATGGACAATTATAAATTGAAGGCTTCAAAACTTCACTCATTTTACTTATTAAATATTTCAATGTATTGTTGTTAGTTACAAATAGGTTATTAAAATCAAGTGGGTACTTGTTAGTGAATGACTAACACATACAATCAAATATTTTCTGTTAATTTTTTTAACTTGTTAAAACCATAATAGATTATTGTTAATTTCAAATGAATTGTTGTTATTTTATAAATGTCACTTGTTAATCTAACATAAACAATTACAAATTGAGAACTTTAAAACTTTACTTATTTTACTTATTAAACGTCCAAATGTATTATTGTTAATTACAAATAGGTTGTTGTTAAAATTAAACGGGTTAAACGTCTCAAATCATTCACTAATATAGCTATTCTAAAATTATTTAGTCTTTATAAGATATAAATTTTATATGGTAATCCTTGAATGCTATTTTTTCTTTATTTTATGTATTTAAAAATAAAGTACATCAAGCTTTAACAAGTACAATTAAGGTTTAAAGTTTCATAAAACGAGGTTTTTGTATTTAATGCCTGAATATATTTTGAATATAATTATCTTCAATTAAAAAAAAAGTTGAAAGACAAAAAATGTCCCAAATGTTTCATGAAAGGAGGTCTGGCATCTTTATTTTTTTATTGGAACAATATCATTCTAAAAGTTTAAAAAAAAGTAATTTTATCCTTATTGTTAATCCAAACATTTATTAATTATTAAGTCTCTTGTTTTGACTAATAATTTGACGCATGTTTTGGTTTTCCTCTTTTTGAATTGTTGTTTTTCTCTCCCTCTCCAGAATTTGGAAAAGCCCGGATCCATGAAACCAAAAGATAGAATCATCCTTGTGCAACGCACGGGTTTGCAAAATCTAGTTGGATAAAAACAAGGATTTCCTCATCGTGTCACTCTTTTCCATTGGTTTTTATGGCAACTGAATTGGTACGCTCAATCAACGAAAAATGGCAAGAACTACACTCTGGATTAGAGAAATATATAAAAAAGATGGGTTTCTTGTATGTGTGAGAGAGAAGGACAATTCAGGAACAAATGCAAAAGGACATGTGGAAATGGTCAAAAATCATTTTTAATAGTCAACCTTGTTTTTTAGTTTCAACCACGCAAAATTGCACCTTTTTTTTGAACCTGGAGTGACCTTGCTTTATTTTTAACACTTTTAAGATGACATTATTTTAACTAAAAAACAAAAATACTTAGTGCTCTTTTTAAAAAAAATTTTAAGTATTTTTACCCCTTAACCTTAAAAAAATAGAAGAAACACCCATGTGCAATAGAAAATACTATAATATAATATGAAACATAAAAATAAGCACTTTTTCCATAATTTGTTTATTTTAAATAAAATATAACATAAACTCATCTTAGAATTTATCTTTCCATGTGTCCAATAGGTAAGATATATCTTTATTTGTATATTAAAAGGAAATCAACAAAAGTTGGTCTGGAACAAAATCGTGAAATCAAATCCTACTATCAATATGAGAACTTTATTAATGAACAATATTTAAATATTTTTATAGGTGCTCTTTGAGTTTAAAGGAATGTCGTAACGACCTGATCCTAATGAGTCGCGAAACCTAACTCAATTAAACTTTTTGTTGGTTATATGTTTGCAGATTATTTATAAACAAAGTATAAATTATTTGAATATCTTATCATACTATCGTTTAACCTTCGATCATGTTCTGAAGTTTCCACCGTCACACACAAAGGTACTTATTGTGATTGATGATGATGATGGTGTTAATTTGAAAGTTTCAAATCCCAAGCGATTAGTCGCAGATAGTAAGCTCTGGCCAAACACGTGCGGTAATGTTATTTTTTTTGGAAAAATTTAGTAGGTTGATCATTAATGTGGAATAAGTCATAAGTGTGTCCTTGAGATCCTTAAAAAATAGACCCAATTTTTTTTTTTCCCAATAAACCCAATCTCGGTTGATGTTTTTACGAGTATAAAAGTATTTATGTTGGGTGTAACAGATAGAAAAGGCTGGTCCATTATAATATAAGAAATTAATGTTTGAATTTATATTTGGTACTTTACATTTAATGGCCAATTATATTTAGAACATAATTATTTCCAATATAATAGAAGAACATATGAAAAAAAAAAAGAGGGCAAAATTGGCAACATTAAATATTTTGCTATGTATTAAATATTTTGTCATGTATCTTTAATTTCAAAGCTAGTAATACAAGCAGGCTCACTTCATATTGGCTCAAATAAATCTGAACTTAAAAAAAACTTATATAATCAAATCTCGCTCCAAGACTCTTGACTTATTTAGGCCAATACAAATACTTAAAATTTTTAATTTATTTAAAAAATCAATTTTTAATTAGTTTTCCTTTAAAATAATAGTTACTTACAAATTTTAATCAATTATTAGTCAATTGTTATCACCATATGCTTTATCTATACAAATAATGATAAATGGAGCTAAGTATGCCAATATTTTAACATTTTTAATATAAATATTTTTAATTTAATTTAATTTAAACTATGTAATAACTTTTAAAATCTATATATGCACATAACCTTGAATGATAGATTGATAATTACTTTGAAGCATATCGGCACATTACTGAAATTTTGGTATCATTCAATCCAAATATTAAAATAGAGTCAAACTACAAATTTATCATTTGCAAATAGGAGATTCTTGCCCATTGATTTGCCCCCGGACTGAACAATGCATTCATAGACCAGAAAAGATGTACGTATCTGTAGTTTTGGTAAGAGTTTTTTCTTTTTCCTTTGTTGGTAAAAAACTTAGTTTAAATCGTCTTCACTGTTCAATGTTTGAACTCTGAAGTGATTAGCTAACTCGAGGCATGGTTGACAAAAGAAGAGGACCGTACATATTTATCAAATCTATTTATGTCCAAATTTAAAAGAAAATATTCTTAATGGCGAATGCAATGAACTTTGACGCAAAAATTAGACGTTGGTCTGATCGATGCCTTTCATCATTTGAATGTGCGGAGATTGATATAAGACCAAGAGACGTGTAAGAAACAACAGAAAAGGGAAGTGGGACACGTTTGAAAAAAGTTTCAAATGAGGAGAAAGAAGTCGTTGGAAGAATATATATAATTTACTTGAATAAGTTATTATTAGTTTGTTCTGAAATAAGATTTTACCTTGATTTAAAATTATTTGTTATCCTTCATGGAAAATTAACATTCGTGTATAATATAAATTTCATACCAAATCATAGTATATTCATAAGTAATAAATAATATATTTAACTCACTAATTTAGATTGTTATGAATGTGGAGATCTTATTCTTCAATAAATCGATACAAGTTTCCTAACTTTTAATAATATGTATAGACTTAACTTTTAAGCAGAACATATCATTTGCTCTCTCTCTTTCTCTATATATATTAATATATATATATATATATATATATATATTAAATAGCAACATCCTAGAGCCACATGTAGTTGAAGGTAGAATTCAGAACAAGGGTCGGGCTTTACCATTTAAACCCATTTTTTTAAAAAATTTAGCTTAAAAAATGTCATTTTTTATGAAAATCAGGCTTTGAAACTCAGCCCTAATATACCCTAAAAAAAATGAGCTCTGACTCAAGTGGCTCTTTTTTATTTTAACTCTAAAAAAGTAAAATATTTTTATCTTATTTTTTAAATTAAATTTAAACTTTAAAATATATGCTCATACTTTAAAATTTAGTTTTCTATCATTTATTTTTAAAATATATGTTTATACTTTAAGATTTGATTTTCTATTATTTATTTTTAACTTTTTAATATTATAATTTGTATTTTAATAATATATGAAATGTTATAATTAAAATTTTTAATTTTAAAAATAAAAAAATAATAATCAATGGTTTATGGGCCCGACTTTAAGCCATTTGAATAAGAATCAAGTTTTAAAAATTAGTCTATTTTTAAAAAATCAAACTTAAGGACCTGGTCGTTATGGGTTATGGGTTGAACTCATATGAGTCAAGTCTGTCTATTTTTCACCTCTAGTTGAAAGGACATACTCAGGGAAAATGATATGTACGAGGTATGAATTTTCATATTTTATAGTTTGCACTCTTTTCTTCTCACACTTTGCTTCTTCTTTTTTTTTTGGGGTATGTTTATACTTTGCGTCTTTATTTTAATATATTAAACTTTAAATTTATTTTAATTTTAGTTTTTAGCTTAGATCTAAAATTCAATTTTTTTTAACTCAAAGCCCATATTAACTTATAATTTTATTATACCTAAGTATCGATATTATTTAATTATTAATCTTTTAAAAAATAGATAAAAAGGATCTAATTTGACTAAATTAAATTAGACCTGCTCATCCTCACCCCAAATACTAGTTAGGAACTAGTAAATGAAGAATGAAGATTTGAGACTTTAGAATTAGCTCGTTGAATGCCCTTCATTGGTTTGCTGTACTTGCAATTGTGCAATTGAAGGTTGAATTAAACAATAAAGAAAAAAAAGAAAAAAAGAGAATAATAAATTTGAAAGAGATAAATTTATTTTTTCTAGTGCCAAAAATTCTAATTCTAACATTACTCCGATTCGAGATCATGACGGAGCATTCTTGTCCATAAATTTAAATAACAATACAAAAGTTTTTTAAAAAGTAACAAACACGAGACTCTCCAAGAACCTTCGTGTCCAGTGAGGAATAACAAGTGGTTGGAAATTAACACGACAAAGCGTGGATCCAACAGTGAATCCAGTGAACTCATCATGACAACTTTAAGCAGATATAATAATTTTAGGGCGGCATTTTAGAATGAAGGTTCCATCATAATTCATGACAACAAAAGGAAAAAAAAAAAAAAAGTGAAGGTGGACAAAGGTAAAATTTTAGGGTTTGATTTGACTAAAATAAGGTAAGAGAGAGTTGGTAAGTCATGTTGTTTGGGTTCACATTGTACGCAATATTTGACTTGCATACATGTGTCTGCCTAACCTTGGCTAGCTATTCTTGTTCCCTATACATATTCTTACATCCTCTTGTATGTGTGGGATATTGCATTTATTCTTGGATTGAGAAGACCGAAAGGAGTTCAATTGTATTTAATGATTTATTCTCTTATTGTTGTCAAAAATGCTGTCTATAATTAAAAGGGGGGAAATGGAACCACCTAATGTTTGAACTTTGAAGGTATTGCGCCTTATCCAGTTTGATTGCCTTGAAGTACTCCCTCCATCTAAAACTATAAAATATTTAAACAAAATTTTATATATTAATAAAATTCATTAAATACATTTTATAATTTTATTTTTTTCAGGATAAAGATATAAATTTTTAAAAATATCCTTCATTTAATACTCAACTGATAAAATAATATTGAAAAGAGAGAATATATGAAAAAGATAATATTGAAAAACTATCATTAATAAAACTTTATTTTTATCAAAGTGTCTTATATTTTAAAACTTTAAATCTTTTCTAAAAATATCTTATAATTTAGGACAGAGGAAGTATTTTAATATAGAAAGACAAATGGAATATATGCCTAATTTTTTACACTTTGTTGTTTAAAAGTCTAATATTTTGTGACTTTTTGTCATTAATTAAAAGCATAGTATTGAAAATTTGATTAATTTCACATGCTGATTTAACTAGGAAATTGTTAAACCAGTATTTTAACTTATTCAATAAAATGCCTTGTTTGTAATTAATATGATCACACAGTTTCATAATTATGATTTGACTGTTAATGTTTGAATATAATTAGTGCACTGTCCAATTTAATGACAAGTTTAGTTTATTATTATTATTATTATTATTATTATTATTATTATTATTATTATTATTATTATAAGTAGTATTTATAATTAGTGCCTTTCAAAAGAAGGGAAAAACCATCGTGCTTGTATGGGTAATTAATTATAAATACTACTAGTTTTTGCCTCCAAAGGTAGCGAATAGAAAAAAAGATATAGTAAAGATTAGAAAAAAGTGCCGACAGAATTACGCTCAAAAAATTTATCTAACTGGAAAATGTGTGTGTGTGTGTGTGTCATGTACATATTAATGTCTTTTAAAAAAAAATCTTGGCAATAAATACTACTAGTTTTTGAAGTGTTGAATACTATTTTAAAGAATAATTAATATACATTTGCTCCTAATAAATAAATAATTTTATATTTATTTTTAAGTAAAATAATTAACTCATTAAATAAGGATAAATATGAGAAGAGGATGTTAGTTTGAATGGTTAGTTAATTTGTTGGAAGTTAAAATTTAATTTAAAATGTCTTATATTTTTAAATAGAGAGAGTAAAATCTAATGAATAAGTTCTATGCCCTCGACCTTTGTTGATGGACAGTATTATACTCAAATTTCTTGTTAATTAAAGTATTCGATAACATGCATGCTATGTGCTTAGTGCACTTAATTGACTAAGTTCAGAAAAAAAAAAAAAAGACAATGTTCTTTTTACGCTAACAAATTATTACTTTAAATTTCGGAGGACGGCCTAGCAGGAAAAATAAAAAAATAAATGTGTATTTTTATTTTTAAAGTACTTTTTGAAAGGCACTTAATATTTTAATATTTTTGTTGAAATAATTTTATTTTTAAAGTTATTACAACAAAGTATTTTTACTATTTTTATCAACTTTTTTAATAATCAACATTCAAGATCAACGTTGAAATTTTGATAAAAGAATAAAAATATTTCATTTTAATAATTTCAACAAAAAATTTACCTCAATAAAAATGTTAGAATGTTAGATGTTTTTTTTTAAAATATTTTAAGAATAAACATACACTTAATCCAAAAGTATGAAGTTGTCATTGCGAGTCAATTAATAATAGTTTAAGCTCTGGATCGGACAAGCACGAGCCAAATACATTATAATAGAATAATTTAATTTAATTAACAGAATACTTCTTGATGTCGACAAATAAATAAATAATTTCAAAAAATTCCTAGCTAGGTTCATGAACTATGCCATCCTTTTCGTCGCTTCGCAGTTAGTGGGACCGCCATATCCAATAAGTAATCTAGATGATTAGATACTCTGTATGCAATTCACTTCTCAATCGTGCGTTGATTTATTCGTCTTCTCGTTGTTCGCTCATATTCAAACTTAGCTCGTCTTCGAATCTCATGATATATAAAATAGAAAAAGAAAAGTATAAATAATAAATAATGACCCTTAAAAATTAACATATACTTTTTATAATTATTGTATTTTTTTTTTTGGCATTTGCACTTCAAACTTCAATATCTACAACTTGAGAATCTGTATTTTACATGAGTATTCGTACATGATCCACAATTAAAAATATGGACATAAGACCTCTAAGACTAAAGAATGTATAAGCCAAAATATATAGCAAAGAAAATATTAAAGATAAAAAAATTACATTTAGTAATTAAAAAATAAATTTAAAATAGATAAAACTTAGAAAATGTGTAATAAATTATTATTTTTTTGCCGAAAATTAGATGACAAACTATATTTTGTTGAAGTGCACTGTTCTGAAAAACATATTTAATGTAAAGAATTTAATTAACAAGTGGAACCCGGCCACGTCCTCATATCTAAAGTACAATAGTTTGGATAATTCTTTTCATCTTCGAAAAATTGATTTCATTTTGATTATTTTGAGCAACGCTTATGATAAGTAAATTCACTAAAAAAAATGAAGCAAAATTATCTTAAAAAATACAATGATTATAGTTTATAAATAGTTTGATCATTTTAAGTTAGACGCAACATTTTTTCAATATTTTCCCGTATTTTATTGATTTCATGAAATCTTAATTTTATTCCTTTTTTATATTTATCTGCATATTTGAATTATTTAAATTCAATAAATTTGAATACAATCTTCAAAATTTTTTATTTATTATATATCTTGTATATTGCAAGGGAAAAATATATTTCGTTTATATATATATATATATATATCAGCTATCTTTGCACCTAATAAGGCCAATTTAGACTATAATTGATAAGAGTTGAGTAATGCGGTGATAGAGGTATGAGATGTCAAACTCTTGTAACTACAGAAAAACCTTTTTATTTTATTTTCATTATCCAGTGATGTGGAAAAAAAAAATTTCCTATCCATAAAATTATTATTTTTCATTTCTTTATTTTATTCTGCGTACTACTAGCTGAGCTGTGCACGTAATATTTTTTCCATAGTCGGCAAATAATAGCTGAAGATCCACATGTCACACTATACTTACATGCATATATAGACACAGTGATACTAATTATTAGCATTTATTTAAGAATAATGACAACGAAAGATTATTATACTGAAAGAATACTCAGTGAGAAAACCAAGTTGTTTACTAAATAATAAAATAATAACACGATTCGGGAGTGAGGTTCATGAAACTAACCCAAATAATTAAAATCGTCCACTTCTAATTTGGCTGTTTATGTGAATTGAAATCTAATACACCCTGAAGTGACACAACCAAAAACAAATCGTTTTGGTGTCCCCATTTGCACTTATATATAAATAATTAAATAATAATGATAATGAACAAAGAATCATCACCGTGTGCGTGGCCCCTCTTAATTCGGATTATTACCAATAAAAGTCACTAATTGTATCTTATCAGAGAATATTCAGCATTAAGATAGACATAAAGCTTCTTCGGGAAAATCCATAAAGAGCCTCAATCTCCGTCCGAAATCCACGCTAGATTCATGGATCCAAACTGTTTGTTTGTTTTTCTTAATCATTGTTGGCTTTTATTTTTCTTTTAAAAAAATAAAAGTAATTTCCCAGCAGATGAATGCCACGTACGGTTTTGTCATAATTTAAACTTTACTGTGCTTTGACATTACCTTTCGGAACTTCCGGCAAATGATCATAATTAAATACTCATTTTTACAAAAATTAAAAAAAATCTAATCCTAAAAATATGATCTCGACTGATTTTTATTTTAAAAAAATCTCATTAACCGCTCTGAAAAATTTAAAAACTCATTTTAGAATATTTTGAATTTATAGAGTTAATAATTTTTTTATTAATAAACAAAATTAAGAGGATTAAGATGCTATACCAATTTTTTTCTAATTTTTCTTTTTATACGTTTAGTACTATGGTCATCACTCATCAGTGTTACGTTATCTATCTATGTCAAACAATCACAAGACAACAGTAGCATTACATTGACGATCTGCGACAGTCAGGGATCCGGTTTCGCGCGCACCAATTTGGATGGTTCTTATCTGATACAATTTTATTATTTAAAATAAAAGATAATTTTAGAACTGTCACTTTAGCAAAGAATAATTTTCTATATGAAAAATTAGAGTTCAAAAATTTTAAATCTGAACTATTAAAATCAGTTTCGAATTGTTCTGGTCTAACCATAGTGATGGGGGTCCAAATCTAACCCCATGTTTATAGTATGCGGACACGTGGTCATTTACAGAAAGAATCACGTGCAAGTTCCTCGTGGCCAGTGACGAATGCAGGGGGGGGAAGCCCCTCCCCAATTCCACTGCTCCTTCATATTTTTTTTAATTTTTTTATAAAAAATGTGAAAATTAGTTTTTTGGCCCCAATATTTTTGATGGTTTTAGATTTTCCCCCCGTGTTGGCAAGTCTGGATTCGTCACTGTTCGTGGCAGATAATGAAAGTTATTTATCACATCAGTAACAGAAAGACCTGATATAACCAGCTTTAGATGGATTGTATGAGTTGTGGCTTATTCCTTCACACTTGTAAAAAAGAAAACTTAATATATAAAAAAATTAATCTTTTATTTTTTTTAACTTTTAACTTTCTTAAAACTCAATCCCTTAAATATAACTTGCTGTAATTCAGTTTTTAAATTTTTAATTTATTTATGATTCAATTCCTCAACTTTTATTATTTTTTATTTTTTTATATTAATTTAGATCCACATCAAAGAGTAAGATGGGATATTATAGAGTAAGATATAAGCATTTTTTAATTTCTTTTAATTTATAAGGATTTTTTTTAAAAAAATAAAAAATAAAAAATAAAAATTAAGTTATACGTGAGTCAAAAATTGAGAGATTGAATCGTAATAAATTATAATTAAAGGATTGAGTCGTAGCGAGTCATACTTAAAAAGTTGAATTGCAAGTGAGTTAAAAATTAAAAGACTAAAAAATTAATTTTTCTAATATAAATTTAATGCATTCATTTTTAGCAATACCAGTTTTAATTTGATACACTGATTTCCTATTATAACTATAATATGACTTAATTTAATAACTAACTAATACTAGTAAACAAGCTACCAATAGACGCTAGTTCAGTTGCTAATAATTTATTAATTTAGCCACTAACTCAAATTTCATTGTTGATATGAGAATGTCAATGAGATTGATCTGTAACTATTTTTTAAGCCTAAAAACATGTTTTAATTTTGATGAGTTTTTAAGACCCAACTGATTTACATTTTTTTTTTGGTTAAACAAGTACTTATAAACAAATAATTAAATAATTTTAAAATGTTTTTTTTTGTTTGAAAAAACTGGAAATAAGCCACGAACAACACTAAGGAAAATGTATGTAAAATGATAGAATACCTAAATTCCACCTCTCCCCTTAAAAAGTCAGGCTGGTGAGACTGGATGAAGTGAAGATCATGACACCATTACGTGTCATAGCATGCTAACTCTTTCTGGGCTGTAAAATCAAAAGGTTGGTATATGGGTTATCAAAAGCTCCGTAAGCAGGCAACAGATGTTAGTGCTTGTACTCATTTTGTCACTTGATGCGTCCCAAATTCAAAATTCACTTCATATAATCTGAAAGGGAATAAACTCTCTCACAAGTCACAACCGTTTCTGGGGAAAAAAGAAGAAAAAGACAGACAGAAAGACGGGGAATGGATTGAAACATGATAATACGTCATTATATAATGTTTTTATTCATTTATTTTCTGGCTAATAAGAGAAAAGCGTGCCTCTTGCAAGTCATTCAAAATTTTCATAATTAAGTTGCCTTTAGTAAATTACTAAATTGACATCTCAAGACTTCCCCAGAATTCTCTACCATCTTTACGGCAACTTCTTGTCTCAAAGTATCAGCCACTGCCTCATGGAGCGACTCACGTTCTGGTACTGTTGAAGAATCATTGATAGACAAACGTGCACTCTTCGATTTTTCCTATGAAGTGCTCTAAAAGAAAATAATATTTTCTTCTCCTAGGATTTGAACTCAAACCCTCATAATAAACTGGATCTTGTAAAATAGTGACCCCTTCGTTGGTTCCAGAAAAAAGGTCACTATGGCAGAAAGAAACAAGAAAGCACTTCCTGGTCCCTGGACATAAACCCTAATACTGAAAAACACACAAATCAATGGGATATCAAAATCAGTATTAAGTAAAAATTAGTTTATACTCTTTTATTTCATGTCATGAGAAAAAGTGCATCTACTTATAAAAATTAATGGGTGAAATAGGAAAGTTACATTCTCTATAGGGAAATTTTTGAAAACAAGTATTAATTATACCTAAAAACTTGTATTGAGGTTTATATTTAGGAACAAAAGAAAGATAAGAATTAGGATTTATATCTAGGGATGCAAAAAGTATTCTTTAAGAACAAGAAAGAAACACAAGCTGTCAAGGCCAATCTCACCCGACAACTTTGAAATGCAAATAATGCCAAGGACTAGGCATAATTTGTATAAAGCTAATTAAATCCTGGCATTTGTTACTAGCGTGATCCTTTTTCAATTTTCATCTATCAATCAATAAAGGACAGAACAGGACGACGGTATATTTCCTAAAAAAGTTCCTGAGGCAATATCAACCTTAAAATACAGCCAGATAGGAGAGCTAAACAAATAAGAAGGTGGAAACAAAAATACTGCATTCGGTCGAAACCCATGGAAAAAACTAAGACCTATCATCAACATGAGGGGAGAGAGAGAGAGAGAAAGAAAAAAAAAAAGACAATCAAATATCATAGTGTAAGTCCACCTCAACCAAGTTTTATTGATAAATCACTCAGAAAAGATCCATAAGAAGTTACCACCGGACATTTAGTTCAACTAGTAAAAAAGTTAAATCAACTTAACTAGAGGTCTTAAATTTGAGCTCAGAGAATACCAAATCATTGTTGATAAAGCTTTGATTTGAAAGGATCTCATCCCGGTTCAATTGGATTAATCTGGGCTTGTCGAAGTCCTCTTAGTTTGATGTGGGACAAGATAACAGGTGCTTCACGCAAAAATAAAAAGATCCACAAGAAGTTATTGCCTAGAGTCTCAAGCTATTCCTCCTTTTGCCCTTTCCGCAAATACAGTCCACGATTATGGCTACGTAGTTGTGCAGTACTATTAGCAGATTGCAAGCTAACTTTGAACTTTTGATCAAAAACCGTATGGAAGTTGGCCACAAGGCCAATAAATGCCTCTCAACATCATAAACAAGATAACCTACTAAAACCGCCAAGAACCACAGACTAGACGCCGGTGACTTTACGTGGCAACAATTAACACATCTAAACTGACAGCAATTCACTAGCACACACATCAACAATAAATGTTTGAATTGACTACTTTTGATAACTGTAAGCCATTCAACTGAAGCAAGGAGAGACGCTGCAACTTTGGTAGCATAGACCAGCTTGACTAGGGGCGGTAATAAGCAACATCATAAATTGAATAAAATAACAATTTATTAGCACAATGCAAGAACAAATGCTTGCATTGACCACTTTGATAACAGTAGAACATTAAATTAAAAGTGGAGTAGAAAGGGATATTGATAACTACCTACAAAGTAGCATAGATTAGACCCTGTGACTTAGTGTGGTACTAATAAGCAGCATCTAAACTGAGCAAGAATTAGTAACACACATTGTAACAATACATGTAGCATTGATAAGGATAACAACATTGAAGGGAACCTAGCAAAAAGCGAGATTGAAACCTGCAAACTAAATTAGTAGTAGCCTCAATTATATCCTGTGATTTTGGTGGCAATAACCAACATTTAAAAGAACTGAATGACAATTCACTAGCAAACTGTAACAAAAGCAATAAGTGCAGTACACTAAAACACAATAGCGTATCCAAACAAAGAATCTACAATCATATAATAGATTAAATGAGAATTATATACAATATTTACATGAACGAAAATGAAGATCTAAAATCCTGTTCAAATACAGAAGTAATCCCCAATCATGACAATTTCCACCGGCAAGCATTGATTTACATGTGATAAAAGCACCAAATCAGCAAATTGGCGCCAATCTCCTGGGAACTTTTTCTCTATCGGCATCCACAATTCCATAGGTAAAATCTTGAACAATCTTTTTGAAAGCAAAATGCAGACAATTGGAAAGCATAATCCAGGACAGAACCTGATAGACGAAATCGAACGCAGGGTCCGAAAACGAAGACGATGAATCATCCCAACTATGCCCTTCTCCGAATCGATTAAAATTCCAACTCCCACCACCCCCACCGAAACCGCCGCGGCCAAAAGGCGGATTGCCGCCATCACCAAAGAAGAATCCCTCATCATCTGTGTCCCCCGAATCACCACCAGACAACCGGCGCTTCGCCCGTTGTTTTCTGCGGATAAGGGTCCGACGCGGCATTCTGCATGTATTAGATTTCACCGGCGGCGGTGCAAGGGCGTCCACCGGCAAAATCAAGGCCGAGATCTGGAGAAATTTGGAAGATGGCGGGGAACAAGAAGACGATTGTTCGGCGTAGAGGAGCTTGGCAACCCCAAGGCCTTTCGCAGCGGCTAGTGATACAGTATCGGCGACGAGAATGTCCATTACCATCGCGATTTTTTCCCGGAATCAACAAAGCTTCAGGACCCTATGGACGAAAATGAAAATTGCGGAGCACGCGAAATAACAAACGTCAACGACTCAACGTATCGGATTCCGAATTTTCACCAAAACGAAGCGCTTCCATGGGAACGGAGCTGGGACGGACGTCTGCTTTAAAATATCATTGTACACCTTAAATTTAACTTAAAAATTTATTACCATATAATAATAATAATAATAATAATAATAATAATAATAATAATTCTGTATTAAAAACATTTCAGTTCTATAAAAAATAAAATATAAATTTATAATAAATTAAAGTTTAAAATATACATTTAATTTTTTAATTTTAATTATTTATAAAGTTTTAATTTAATTATTTTATTTTATAAAATATATTTTCAGTCATTTAATTTTAATAGAATTAATTTTAAATTGATTGATTTTTTTAAATATTATTTTTATTTTAAAAAATTAAACTTAATATGTTAATATTTAAAAATATTTTATTAATATTTAAAAATTTTATATAAAAATTTATTGTTAAATAAACTATCTGTATTAAGAAGTCAAAATAAAATATCATATGAAGTTAATAAATTAAATGTGCACTTTCATCTAAAGTAAATCTTGGCCAAACAAAAATTAAAGTAAATCATTCTAAAATCGTGAATAATATGATTTATTTTTATGTTGACAAGACAAAATGTCAAAGCCCTTGTCTCATGTGGAGCCCAAGAATCAAGTTCCACCATTTATTGTGGATCACGCAATTTTTTTTACAGCGTTTTTGTTTTGGATTTTTTAACTGTCCAAAACCATATATATATATATATATATATATATTTATTTATTAGAAATAATTATATTTAAATCACAGACAACTATCAAGTATGGGTATCTCTCTTCTAGTAAAAAATTAAACTTTAGATTGTTATATTATGAATGATGAACCCCAAAAAGATACTCATATTTTATATTCATATTTTATATTGACTGTGTATTCAATAAAATTATTTGAATAAGAGGACAATTTGTACATGAGGCATGTAACAAACAACCAGACTTTATTTTTGGACTCTATAAGAAGCACGAGTCTTTAGATTTAGGGTCCGTTTGGTTTTCTTCCATTTCATATTTAGAAAGTAAAATTTCACTTTCAAAAAGTTGAAAGTTGTTTGGGTAGAATATTTGGCAGAAAAGCACATCTTGAAAGTACATTCAAACAGTAGCTGAAAGTAGATTTCTGAAACGTAACTATTTGAAGCTTTTGAAAAGTGGATTTAAAAAGTAGGATGTTATTTGACCATACTACCCTAAGTTTAATCTCTTATTTTTTTATTTAAAAAATAATTAATTCATTAAAAATATAATTATTATTTTAATAATAATAATTAGGTATCAATTTTTTTAGTATTATAAATTAAGTAATTAATCATGTTAATTTTTAGCATTAATGTATAATAAAAATTACAAATCTTTATTACATCTTTTAAAATTACAAATTAAAAAATACAAATAATTAGAGATCAAATTTTTAGCATTATAGATCAAAATTTATGTTATTTATAATCTTTATTACATTTTTTAAATATTTTGAATATATTACATTTGTATAATAAAAATTATAAATCATTATAAATCAATATCCTTTTTGGTAATTGTATATTCAAAAGCACATCTCACTATCACAAACCAAACAACTTTCAATGTATCAAACTGACTTTTGAAAAAATATATCCAAACACAAATTTCGTTACAACAACTTACTTTCATTAAACTGACTTTCATCAAATGAACTTTTACTAAATGAACTTTTAGTAAACTGAAAATAAAACGCACACTTAGTTTTGCTAACGTAAAAATAAATTATATTATTCGTAATTTAAGAATGATTCAATTAATTTATTACAAATTTTATATTTTAGACGGATATTAATATATTGTTGGAAGGAAAAAAAAAAGAAATGGATTGACGCTTTTCGGCTTTCGTCCTCCAAGAATATTTATGTTGGATAAAAATAATATAAAAAATGAAATCCAGTAATTGTGGCATTAGTGACTTCAAAACCCTAACTGCCGACTCTGGTCATCATCTTCTCCGGATAAAAGGAACCGCCTGAAAACTGAAAAGCTCTCTCAAGTCTCAAGTTTCCACTCACGAACACACGCGGAAGCGGGGAAGCCTGGCCATGGTTTCACTGAAGCTTCAGAAGCGGCTAGCTGCCAGTGTACTCAAATGCGGGAAGGGGAAGGTTTGGCTTGATCCCAATGAAGTCAACGAGATTTCCATGGCCAATTCTAGTACTTCTCTTATTTCTTTCTCCAATTTTTTATCTTTCATGCCAGTATATTACCCCAGTTACAAGGAAACTTTATCATAATTAGCTTTGATCCAAGTTGTTGAGTTCGCTTATAAATCGTGGATTAAAAGTTTTTGTTACTGAGTGTAACATGAGGTGAACACTCGTTAGTTTATAGTTTACACAGATGGATCCACGGAAAATATGTGTATGATGATAATGATGATATGTCTTGAGCCCGGTTTATGTTTGAAAAATGATTAATTTTATTGGTAATCGAAAGCGTATTTTTTTGATAGTTTGGATGTGAATAGCAGGTTCTGGAAAAATTGCTTTTCAAGGAAGATCAAATTTCATTTTTCATCTTTGTCGGTGTTGGTGTCGGATATCTTGCTTTCTAGCAAAGAATAACAGAGTCTCGCTTATAGACCAATACAGACCAGGATTACATATGCAAGTTGTTTTTAGCAAACCAATTATTGAATTCAGCTAACTTATTTCCCACTTCACCTGTATCTTATATTTCCTGAGATGGAAATTGGTGTTGCTCGTATATACATGGGCTTTGATAGATATAGAAACGGACAAGTTTGTTTCCTTTTTCTATTCATCATGATGCACGATATAATATAGAGGTGAAGTGGCCAATTTGGTTTCCAGTTCTTGTCCTATCTCATTCAGGTGTTCAATCTTTTATGTAATGGCAGGGAATATTATTAATTAAGCTGATAGTAGTTTAGCTGTTAGAACTAAATATATATCTGGTTAGGTTAGTTAGTTTGCGAGTGTTCCGAAAACAAACATGTAGAGCGCTGTCTATAAATACTAATGTACTATCATCTGTGAGTGAGTAATGAAGCTGATGCGCTATTCAGTTTATTGAAGCACGTTCTCTCCTCTATGTGTGCACCTGTGCTAATGTGTTCTGCCTCGTAGGAGACAATATTCTCTGAACGAACTGTATTTTTAAGTCTCGCGAATGACTATTAGTGCTTTGAGATTGTTTCAATCTTTTGAGGAAGTGGTTTAAACCATCCAAGTTTTGCCAAAAATGACCTTGTTATCTAAGATTAGTTAAAAGAGAGAGATAAAGAAAGTGACTGGTGAAAATTGCCTAAATTGGTTGTAACTTGTTCCCTAAGCAGCTTAGTCATGAATTCAATATTTTGCTTGTTGATCTTGAGGCAGGAATGTTGTCTTGTTGGACATGTTGGTGAAATTATCATCCATTTTAAAATATAGACTTGGTCTCCCAGATGTTTCTTCTGGTCAGGATTGTAAGCTTGTCAGCTTCTTCTGTTGCATGGGTGTTGAACTCTTGATGACATCCATTGTAATAATGGCTTAATGGCTAATGACAGGACAAAACATCAGAAAACTTGTGAAGGATGGCTTCGTAATTAGGAAGCCCACAAAGATTCACTCTAGATCTCGTGCTCGAAGAATGAAGGAGGCCAAGAGAAAGGGTCGGCATTCTGGATATGGTATGATTTATTGTTAGAATTTGTGGTTTGTTCTGTCGCACAATTTTGTCTTAAGAAGTCATTGATGGGGGCTCATTTGATTTTTATTACTTAAGGTAAGCGTAAGGGTACTAGGGAGGCACGACTGCCAACAAAAGTACTATGGATGAGGAGAATGCGTGTGTTGAGGCGTCTGCTTCGCAAGTATCGTGAAGCTAAAAAAATTGACAAGCACATGTACCATGACATGTACATGAAGGTAAAAGGTAATGTCTTCAAGAACAAGCGTGTTTTAATGGAGAGCATCCACAAATCCAAGGCTGAAAAGGCCAGGGAGAAAACTCTGTCTGACCAATTTGAGGCCAAGCGTGCTAAGAGCAAGGCAAGCAGGGAGAGAAAGCTGGCTAGGAAAGAGGAGCGGTTGGCACAGGTATGCCGTGGTTTCATCTCCATTCTTCTCCTTGACCCATAAAACTCGGAAGAGATACAATTTTATTTTCTTGTCATCGAAATGCTGCTGGCTAGCATAAAAATTCATTTTTCACCCAATAGTTTGCTTGCCATCGTTAGACTTGTGATTCACCAGACTTTATCCTTGCTGCTGCTCTATGTGGCAAACTGAAGAAATTCATAAACTGATTGGTAAGTTAACGTTGTATGTATGTGAACTGTATAGGGGCCTGGAGAGAGAGTACCTCAGGCGGCATCACAACCACAGGCTGAGTAAGCATTAATCTGTTGACTGTATAACTTTCCTGAATTATATCTGTTTTTATATCATTTACAAATTTGGATGTTATCTTTCCTTTAGGGGTGCTAAGAAAACAAAGAAGTGATGCTGAGCTGAGATTCCAGTGCACGGATGCTAAAGAATGAAGGTTGATTGTCGGATGTTGAATAGAAGTGTCTATCTTGGAGCTATTTTGTTATCTGTCGGAAGCGAACGTACGAACTAAGCTGTAATATTATCTTCTTAATTTAGTACGTGCTCAAGTCACATTTTTCTCTTGCGCCAAATGTAGAGAATTCAAGCCGATGAAGGTACAGTAACCCGTATGTTCGTATTTTTCCTTTCCTTTTCTTTCTTTCTTTGTTTTTTTTTGGGGGGCTAAACCTTCTGTGCGCTGTATCCTTTTGAGGTTTTTAATACAGAAGAATTTTGTTGGAAGCAAGTCTCTTTGTTATGGGGCTTCCCTTCATCTTCCTCCTGTCTATTTCTTATTATATATGATCCTTAGTCCTAAAACCCCGTCCGTCATCTAATTTTCCCCCCTACTTTATGTGAAACAATAACAAAGTAAAATGAGCAGAACTTGATTTTTTTTTTTTAAAAAAAAAAGGGAATGAGCCAACCGTTAGTCTGCGTAATTGCATTCTATAATGTCATCCTACTGCTTTTATTTAGAAAAATAAAGAAATTGTGAAAAAAGTAGTCAACATTACGACGTTGCATGACATAAAGAAAATACCTTCGATCGTGTCATGCAAATTACCGAAGAGATCCATGATTACTGGGAAGTCGAGAATCCAAAAGAAATATGATACCTTGTGTTTTTTTTTTAATGCATTGCAACAGTAAAACCGTGCAGCAAAACCAATATTAAAATATCAAGTCATGTCAAGCTTTTATAGTTTGTAGGTCGTCTGTGAAATAAGATAATATTAAAATATTTTTTTAAAATTTTATAAGTTAGAAATGCAAAGATTGACTTTTTTGCATGCATGATCAAATGTGATCTCTCAATTTTTTATTGTAAGATTTTTGATGTTCTTGATAATTGTTGAAAAAGGGTGGCTAGAAGTAAAGTTACATTCAATGAGGAATGAAGCTTTCATTAAATCAAAGTAAACATTCACTTAAAAATATTTACATTCCAACAAATATTTAGTCCTTCTAAAATTTTTATAAGTTCAACTGTTGTGTTGAGTTAATAATTAATATTTTTGAAGAATTTTTTAATCCAATTAATCTTGTTATCTCTGACAAGTCCTCCAATTTCTCATTGTGGGATTGAAACTTTAAGTCATTGATAATTTTGTGGGTGCTGGAGAAAGCAATGTCGTTGTCTAAGTTAATATCTTCAAAGTAAACTTTCTTGCATTTTGTTCTCGAAATGTTCTAACATGCAAGGGCAAAAAGTTTCCTTGAGGACAATCTTCATGTAGATAGGCTTCTCGCTTCGTTTTGAGCATTTTATATTATCCAATCCTATATAAGAAGAGAAAAGAAAATACTATACTTGAAAGAATTTACTAATTTTTTTCAAACCTCTTTAAGAAGCCAAAATAAAATATGAATAGAAGAGTTTAGAGAGTTACAATTAAGGGTGCAAGTATGTTGCTGAGTAGCATTTCCATCATTGAGAGTGACATTGATTTGGAGTCGATCCCAACTAGAAGAAATACTTGCTTTGTTTTATAAGTAGGAAATTTTCAAAATTTGTACCATATATTAGAGTCTTCTTGAGCTTGTTGAGTCTCCATGCTTTATAAGCAAATTTTATAGTAAAGTTACCATCATTTGAGGGTCTTCAAAGAAGAACATCCTCATTGCTATGTTTATTAAAAGGTTGCATGAGAATAATTTGTTTAATAGCATCAGGGTGGAGGTATCGACTTAGACTATCAAAATTCCAATCACTAATAGGCATATAGAAATTCAAGACTTTAACATGAAGGAAAAATCAACATTATAGGAGGTATGTTTAACAAGAGGGTCAAGCAAGGATAACTTATTTTTAAGAGTTTAATTAGATAATGTCAGCAAAGAATAATCTTAATAGCGGAGATGTCCTCCCCTGAGGTTGTAAATATGTTTATTTATAAGTTTTAAGATCGGTTAATTGATGATAATGATCAGATTATGTTACTTAGTAAAGTCATGAGATTTGGCTTGATTATTCAGCTTACTGAATTAAAATTGTAGATTCATAACGAACCACGTTTATATTTAGTGCGTATATTTCTTTAATGAGGACCGGTAAATGAAATTATTTGATAGCTTGAACCTTTCTTAAAATTATGCCTATATTGGATGGAATTGAGTTTATCTAATTCTAAGCTTTTATGGTCCAGTAGCATCTCAAGATATTCATTGTTGTTAGTATAATAATGTTTGTACATAATTTAAGAAATGAGTTAAGTTGCTTATTACTTGGGAATAATTTAACTTTCTATAAATATTAACATTGATACGTTGCCCCAAAAATGTTGATATTGATGTACATATATTTAAGATAAGATGAGTTACACTATTTAGTTTTTTTTTTCCCTTTTGCCAATGTAAACTGTTTGGTATATACTTTATATTTATAGTAATCTTATTTTTAATTGAATTATTTTAATTACTTTGGTTACGTTTTAACCAAGGTCAAGGGACTTCCAAAAACACCCCAAAAGAGAAGATAGAATGTCAAACTTCAAGACGTTACGGTGCTTGTCATGACGCACACGAACACAACTAACACTGGTCCAAAAGTCGGGCAAAGAAAAAGAGAAAACTAAATAAAAATGGAGTTTTACGGTGCTTGACGATATGATAAGTCATCCTCACTTCTTTATTGCTTCTTGATTATCAAACTTGTAAACTTTGGCTTAAAAATAAATATATATGGATTGCACTTTTCATTTCCAAATGCGTGCTGAAACCAACTAAAACCAAACACGCAACGAGTCCACGAGCAGTTGGCTCTCCTGTGATTCGAAGGAATAAAATGTAATTTGCCCAAACTTTCTCATGCTAAACATAGCAAGTAGGAATTGACACCTGGGGACGATGGATCACCAGACCACCATCGCAGCAAACGCGCGGGAAACACCATTGTCTCACCCAGAACAACGCTTTTCCGATTCTGCATGCTTTGGAAGTTTGGATCTAAAAACGACCGACGACATTGGCGTCGTTTTATACCTTCACGGTTTTGAATTCCCATGGCGTCGGAGGAATCGGTGACCGGGGGCGGCTCCCGGTACGTTCAACTCCCACCAGATCCGCCGCCAACGATAATGTCGCCCGTCGCATCGCACCGGCAAGGCGGCCCTGAGCCCAATCGGATTTTCGATGAGATGCCCAAAGCTACCATCGTCTCCGTCTCTCGTCCCGACGCTGGCGACATCAGTCCCATGCTTCTTTCTTACACCATCGAGTTTCAATACAAACAAGTACCAATCCTTCATCTCTCTTCATTGTCTTCCTACTAGTGCCTTATTTGGAATTCTTTGAGAGTCCTACATCTAATAAGCCCAGATCCTTTTCCGTTTCTGGAATAGACGTCTGAAGTGTGAAATGACGAAGCTAAGATGTAATAGTAAAAGCAAGCAAGTGAAGAATTAGGAAAGCAAATGAGTAATCCGAATATAATAATATCTTTTGGCACTGTATCAGTAAATAACGTAGGTACGTTCGCCACAGCTTTATTAGGGAGGAGAAGGGGTAAAAAAGAAAAAAAAGGAAAAAAAGAAAGAAAAGAAAATGGAGAATAATGCAACGTTCTATGCTGGACTGAGGAATTAGAAATAAACGCCCTTTTTTTATGGTCTCCCATGGGCCTTGGCCCTTTATCTTCAGTTTTCTTACCTTAAAATTTAACTTTTTAGACTTCTTTTCTTTTGCAGCCTAATTTGATGACTTCCTCCTTTCATTTTAGGCTGTGATTGATTAATCAAATCGATATGCCTTTTACAGTCCGGCACTAAACAGTTTAGCTATGGTTTGAATTTGGCACTAAGAAACATCAGACAATGGGTGTTTTTATTTACTTGATTGAGTCTCCTGTCACTGGACTATTCTTATAATTATATATCTCATTTTCATTTTAGTTCAAGTGGGAGTTGGTGAAGAAAGCTTCTCAAGTGATATATTTACATTTTGCCTTGAAGAAACGTGCATTTATTGAGGAAATTAATGAAAAGCAAGAGCAGGTGTGTTGCCCAATAATCTTTATATGGATTTTCTGGTTACTTCCTCATATTAAAATGTTTTTTGTCATTCATATGATTCCTTCTACCATCCTCATTCTTCAATCACATTTTCATGTTATTTGAGGATATATTGTTTGCCTAGCAAAGTTTGGGATTGTGATGATCACTGAAACATTATATCAAGGTTAAAGAATGGCTTCAAAATCTAGGAATTGGAGAAAAACACCACCATGGTGCAAGATGATGAAGAAGTAGAGGATGACACTATCTTGCATTATGATGAATGTGCTAAAGACAGGTGATCATTGCCACTTATTTTACAATATTCTTTAGAATTTCGTTGAGTTATTTGGTCACAATTACTTTATATGTGGTTTTTGGTCCAGGGATGTTCCATCTATTGCTGCCTTACCAATTATACGGCCAGCCTTAGGTGGGCAGCAGTCTATCTCAGACAGAGCGATGGTTGCTATGCAAGGATATCTCAATCACTTTTTTGGAAATATTAGCATCGTTAACTCTCCAGAGGTTTGCTTCATGCATGTACTTATTGATGATGATACTTGTCCTTGTTATTGATGGAACTCTTTCTTTATCTAACTGTCATAATATTATGTTCATTCAAGTGTCATAGAAATACAAGTAATACAAAAGGCTAAAGCATCTGTTTTTGATATAATGAAGCTTTAATCTGATAATGTAATATATGCAATGAAGACAAGTTGCATTAATCCAGGGTGGCTTGTGTTGGTCAGCAACAACAACAACAACAACAAGCTTTTATCCCACTAGGTGGGGTCGGCTACATGGATTGTAAGATGCCATTGTGCTCATTATAACGTCTATTGTCCATGTTCATGATAGATTCAACGAAGTTTTACATTGGCTGTTGATGGCCTAACACAACCCTCCTCCTTTACCCGGGCTTGGGACCGGCTATAAACATAGGCGGAGTTGGCTTGTGCTGGTCATCATCATAGAAAATTTGTGGTAGCAAAGAATTACTCTAGATCGGTGTATGTGTGTGTGTGATGATTGGCTTAAGCTGCATGGGCTATTTATTAGTTGGCTTACCTGTATTTTAACTAATTTAAAGCTAGAAATAGACACCTGCCTAACTGAGAAAGTCAGTGATACCAATAGACTATTGCACAACCCAAGGAGTGGAGACTCGCTAGAAGAATGTCAAAAGGGCTTCCCAAGAGAAGTAGGGTGAAGAAGACGCTTTGTTAATTTGTTTAACCGTGTGACCCAGGAGTGAAACTTGGAGAATGTCAAGGGGACTTCTTATGGGAAGTGAGTCAGAATTCTTGGAATTGTTTGTCCATTGCAATTAGGTGGTTTTGTCAGTCATGGTGATTTGTCAAAGTTCTATGGTTCTTAGTAAGGATATGATATTCTTTTACTGTTGGGTTTTGTTTCTAACAAGGTGAAGTTTGGATACTCTTTAGCTTATAGGAATTGTTAGAATAGTGAGCGTGTGATGGCTAGGTTAAATGAAATGTGTTATATATGAGCGGTTGTGTTTGTACCATGTGTACTAACCCTTTTGGTTTGTTTAATTCATATTTTTGAGTTGACTCAGATTTTCTGGCCAAGTAGGTTAGTAGTCTCTTTTAAACTATTACATATTACAAATGTAAGGGTGATTAATGAATATACTGTGATGCAGGACAAAAGCTCAAAAACATTAAGGGTAGGTGCTCTACAGAAGATGACCTTGAATCCAGTTGGTAGAACTCTATAGTTTAGCAGGGTTCAAGTATAATCCTTGGAATCATATTCACAACGAAACCCTTTTAGAATCAAAATAAAGTGGACTATACATCATCAACTTTCTTGAACTTTCCTACGTATATAGTATACTTAGAGGACTCGTATCCTCAATATTCCAGAAAAATATACAATTGCTATGAAAATTAAATAATAATTAAAAAAATAATATTGTAATTTTAATCTCATTTGTCTTCATTGCTGGTGTGCAAATTAATTAATCAGTGCTTGCCAATTCAACTGAAGTTTTCTTTTTTCATTTTGAATCTGTAGCATTTGAAAGCCCAAATAACTTAAAAACAAGCATACATTTTTCTTTACTTGTTGGAATATGTTTACAGAAATTAGTATTAGTGTTTCTCATAAGTAAAAAAAAAATGGTAAGATAGTGTTTCCTTGCTCGTGGAGGCACACTACTAGTTGTCACACAGCCATAGAAAAAACAGAAGAAGAGAAACAGGGTGAGGAAAAGGAAGAGACAATGTTTACCTGAGAATCGTCAAATTTCCGAATCTCCCTTTTCAAGTCATAAGAAGAAAGAAAATAGACATGAAAATGCCTAAAATTCATTTGCTCTTGATCTCAGATTTGTCTTATTTTAAAATCTTTGCTGGATTGAGCATAACTCATTTGAGACCTGGCAGTTAAACGACCACATTCTAAATCACTGCTGAGTGGTGATTCAAAAAAGCAGATGACCAACAGATTTCTCACTATTTAAGCATCAAATAATGACTGAAAATAGCAGCATATATACATTTTGGGTTGGATTTCCCTTTGTGACGTCAGCTTTCCCTTAGAATAATTAGGTATTTTGATGTGCACGACCCTTGCAAATCCATTTAATGAGAAGAACCTACTCCATTAATTTGCTTGAGCTCTAGAAGGAGCTTGACATTATTATTAAATCCAACCTTTTTTTTTTACCATGTGTCATACTAAGGAAATACCTCAAAATGCTTCATTTGATTTCTTTTCCAACTTGTCATGCTTGTCAGCTTGTGGTAGGCTAAAATTCAAATAATTTTAGCCAATTTTTCTTGCTAATATTTTCAGCATTTATTTAAAAGTATGAACCTTGAAACTCAAGGGACATCTTATGTTTTTAGCCATAGTTTATGTATGCTTTATTAAGTCTAACACTTTGCTATATTATCATCACTCTGCGTCTCTGCCTCTGAATTTTTGTTACATTCCTGTACTTGCTATTATGATTAGGTACCTGCATTTACAATAAGTAGTTGTATTGCGTGCTGTAGGTTTGCAAGTTTTTGGAGGCCTCAAAGTTATCTTTCGTACCTGAATATGGCTCCAAGTTGAAAGAAGAATATGTGATGGTTAAGCATCTGCCAAACATTTCAAAGGAGGATGATTCTAGACAATGTTGTATTGTTCAATGTTTCAGTTGTTGCAATGACAACTGGCAAAAGGTAGCGTGACATTGTGCTTATGACATGGGTTGATAACTTTGTGTCAAATTTGCTTTGGTACTTGTAAATGCAATAAATTGGGTATGAAATTTATGCAGTGTTGTTCAGTCATACATTCAATCGAAATAGATGTAAATATGCTAAAGTCATTCGCATGTAATATATATTGGTGCCGATTGAAACTATTTTATTCTCTTAAAAGCCCCGGTACGGCAGTACCATGTCAAGGATATCCTTGTGGCTATATACAGATTAAACCTGTGGTTGGGGCCAAGTTATGCATTATTTTTTCACATAAATTCCATCAAGAGTTTTTGTCTGCCTTTCAACTGTATTTGAATGGAGTTGTTAGTTTTAGATAAGGATTCCTCATAAACTATGATTTACCACATTTTTCCATATTGACTGGCATATCATTGAATAACTGGAATTATCTTTTCTTTTATGATAAGATGTGGAAATGACAGGAGTTAATACGTAAGAACATTATCAGAATTCAGAACACAAAGTGCTAGAATCTGAACGCAGTCTTCTCCGTTAAACCATAGGAGAATGTCCTGATAGAGAAGGGGTCAAATCTGATCTATCTCCTTCTAGGCTAGATATTACAATTTATAATACTCTAAAGATAACTGAAGCAGTAGATTAAGATAACTGGAACAAATAACTGAGAGATAGCTACAGCTACAAAAATGAATAACTTCTAAAAACTCCCCAAGGCTCATTCTTCTCCACCTTCCCTTTAGCCTTCCTCATCCTTATCCTATAGCTAGTCACACTTGTGCCTTCTGACATAGGTATGAATAATGGGAGTCTTATGATATTATTTCCCAAAAGTAATTATGATGTTTCCAAGATCACATCCCTCCTTTTGGTTTATTTCCTCTGTTTTACCTGTCTGTTGTTGCTTTAGAGTTTGATACAACTTACAACCATGTGTGTTGCGATTGATCATAGTTTGAAATTCTCCAAATATATCAATGGAGCATCAGTTTTCAATTCCTTATATTTGAGTTATAACTTACTATTGATTTTGGTTTTAGATTACCAATTTTTTTTTTTTTGTCTGTTTTGTTATATGCAGGTTTGGGCTGTACTAAAACCTGGATTCTTGGCATTTCTGGCAGATCCTTTTGATACCCAACCTCTGGACATCATTGCTTTTGATGTGCTCCGTGCTTCAGATGGGAATCGAGAAGGTTGTGTATCACTAGCAACAGAAATGATTGAACCAAACCCTTTACGCCATTCATTCAAGGTCGCATGTTCTATCTCTGTTCTTACATTTCTAGTGGATATTAGAGTGGCAGTTAATATTCTCTCTGTGTGCTTTTTAATCTTTTGTTTATTAGTCACAAAATAACCACTGTCTATTTGACCATGTCTGATTCAAGATTAAGAGAGATTCTCTTCAATTGGTAACTATATACTTCCAGGTGACTTCTGGAAATCGGAGCATTAGGGTAAGAGCAAAGAGTAGTGATAAAGTTAAAGATTGGGTTACTGCTATAAATGATGCTGGAGTAAAACCTCCTGAAGGCTGGTGTCATCCTCATCGCTATGGTTCTTTTGCTCCTCCAAGAGGCTTGATTGAAGATGATAGCCAGGCTCAGTGGTTCATAGATGGTCAAGCAGCATTTGAAGCCATTTCTTCTTCAATTGAGGATGCAAAATCGGAGGTTCTTTTTCTCTGTGCTAGGACTTCAAAATTATGCAGGAGGTCAAGTTCACAATATTATGATTGTTCTTAGTTTCTGTTCAGTGATTGAGAGTTTCATGCAGATATTTATTTGTGGGTGGTGGCTTTGCCCAGAGCTGTATCTGCGGCGTCCTTTTCACTCTCATGCTTTATCAAGGCTTGATAATTTGCTGGAAGCAAAGGCTAAGCAAGGGGTTCAGGTGTTCTTTCTTTCTTTCTTTCTTTTATTTCTCTTCTTTTTTGGTTTGGCCTTTTTTACATTAAGGCCAGGTATCCCTTTGAAATGGAACTGTAGGCCATTCCCTTTACAATGCCTAATTAAGCAAAGGAGAGCCTGATCAATTATTCTAAGAAAGCAATGTTTTGAATTACTTTTGACATCGAGATGTTTAAACTGTGAAAGTTATTCAGCCATCGCAAGGTTTTCTTTTTAGTATGTTATTGGCTTTCAGTTAAGTTAATGATTGGTTGAATGTGGTAATTTTATAGCTTCTATTAATATCACTAATGTAAAAAGGTTGTGATCATGTTAAAGAAATCACTTTTTCTATTTTACATTAAGGCCAGGTATCCCAATAAGCCATCCCCTGTAGTTCTTTATTAATGTGACTTATTCCAAGTCACCGTGGACCTAAGGTTGTGAACACTTGTTGGCTGCACTGATTACACAGCTGCTCAGTTTTAAGAATTTCAATTAATTCTGCCATATAATTCTCTTTCTAATCAAAACCAAATGGCTTTAGAATGCTTTTGGTTGTTGGATGAGTGACCTTAATTTATGGAAGAAGTTAGTCCCTAAAAGATGTAGTGTCTAAGTTCCGAATGGGTAGTGTCAGTTAAAGTTTTCATTGCTTATTAATTCACTGGTCCATGAGATGATCATACTGTTAGAAAGGATTTCAGATCACTTGCTCACTAGCTGATTGTTAGTGACAGTTGTTATTGAGTTTGAAGTTTCGTTTAGGTCTTGGGGCTTTTTTTAAGGGGGAAAAAAGATTTAGGGTCTTAAGTTTGATTGAGTTAATTATCTTATTGTTTTGCTTTCTATAGGAGTTAGTTTTGTTGTAAAACTCTGTTATTTTCAGTAACATAAAGAGGCATAATAGCTGAGGTATCTCCTCTTTCAGCTCTCTTTTTTTCACCGTAATCTCCTTTCAGCTCCTGAGTTCTGGATCATGCAATTATTGTTGGCTTATTTCATGGCTGTCTCAATTATCTTACATGTTATCAGAGTTGAATACCAAAACCCTAACTGCTAACTCAGCAGCCACTCTCTAATAAATGATGAAGATTTGACTTTACTATTTTCCAAATTTGAGTTGAGAAGAATTGGGATAGGCATGAATGCTGGCCTTTTGATGCAGATTTTTATTCTTCTCACAAAGAGGTGGCTCTTGCCTTGAAAATCAACAGCAATACAGCAAGAAAAAGCTTCTCAGCATTCATGAGAATGTGAGGGTATTACGTTATCCTGATCACTTTTCTAGTGGCATTTACTTGTGGTATGCAAATTCCCCCCAAGACTTATTTATACACATACACAAACACACAATTATATATAGAATTTTATTGTTTTGATTTATCAGCAATATCAATTATAGTACATATTTGTGATTCATAATATGGACTCATGATTACGCACAGGTCCCACCATGAAAAACTGGTTATTGTTGATCACCAGATTTGCTTTATTGGAGGATGGATTTATGCTTTGGTCGTTATGACACACCTGCGCACAGAGTGGGAGATTTCCCTCCTTTGATGTGGCCTGGAAAGGACTATTATAACCCTAGGTAAATTGTGTGCATCAACTAAAGGGGTAATGAAAAAAAAAAAAACACAAATGTTCTTCGTAAAATTCTATGCATTTTTTCACAATTGAATCAGGATATGAAAAATATGGGGATAATAGTTGAATGAAATGAAATTCTTATTGGAAGGCTGAAGGACATATTTGGTAGGCTGCATGGACCATCATAATTTTGAAGGATTTACTGGAGTAGTTACCCATTCAAATTTATGTAGATACTTTAATAGGATTTCATTTCTTTTTTATAGCAACTATACTCTGACTAACTCTGTCTTGTTGGATTAGATATAATTTAATGTCACAATTCATTGATTTATTTAATCTTTTCCAGGGAATCTGAACCAAATTTCCTGGGAAGATACAATGAAAGATGAATTAGATCGTGGAAAATATCCTCGTATGCCATGGCATGATGTTCACTGTGCCCTTTGGGGACCACCTTGTCGTGACATTGCTAGGCACTTTGTTCAGCGCTGGAATTATGCGAAGGTCAGATGATTTCATCCATTATTAGAATAAAATGTCTGAATGCTCAACACTGTGTGTTCCTAAATTCCTAATTTGAAGTATGTATTTTGTGTGTCTTTTCCCTTTTCCCTTTAGAGGAACAAGGCTCCATATGAGCAAGCAATACCATTACTTATGCCCCAGCATCACATGGTTATTCCACACTACTTGGGTAAAGACAAAGAATTGGAGATTGAAAATGAGAGGCCTATCAATCATAGAAGAATCAGAAGGGATGATTCCTTTTCCTTATCACCATCCCAAATATTCCTCTGCTTTTGCCTCAGGAATCTGGTGGGCCGCATACTCCTAAAGGATACCAGGAATCAAATGGGTTAAGAACCTTTTCAAATCTCAATCAACAAACCAAGATGAGTGCTGGTCTTCCTCCCCTATTCCAGAAGGCCAAAATTCAACCAGTTAGCTCAGATAAACCAATGAAAGGCTTTGTAGATGAGCTTGATTATATTAATGAAAGTGGAAAAATGTCTCAAGAGAGAATTGCTTGTGTCAGCACAAAAGGCACAGATTCAGAATGGTGGGAGGCACAAGAACGGGGTGATCAGGGAGGCTTTGCAGATGTATCTGGACAAGTTGGTCCCCGTGCTTCATGCCGCTGTCAGGTATGTTACTGATGGCTGCCTATTGTCCGAATAGAAGTGGTCTGCTCAAAGATAATTGTGCCACCAGATTCTTTTTCCTTTTAATATTTTATACCATATGATTAAACCCTTTGTAGATTGAAATGCATAAAAAGGCGTGGTGATTAATGATTAATATTTTCACCGCCAAATTAATATCATTCATTCATAGAGACAGATGTTTCAACCATGATTAATGTAACTTGCCTAAATTGCATTAAAAATAAGTATCACTTAGATACCTCGACGGATTTATTTTCATTAGGGCACATCACATAGTCTGACTGTTTTCTTAATTGGTTCTCTCTCTCTCTCTCTATATATATATATATATAATTCTATCTTTCTGTCTATCTCTTGCTTTCTCACTCCACTCTAATTTTGTTTGTTTTTTCCCCATATTGGATGTTGTAATCTATGCTATTACTTTTATTGTTAGGTTATTAGGAGTGTTAGTCAATGGTCTGCTGGGACAAGCCAACAAGCCAAAACTGCACAGAGCATCACAATGCTTATTGCTCTCTAATTGAGAAAGCTGAATACTTCATCTACATCGAGGTATCTAATGTACTTTTCTTTTGTATCTAGATTAGATCGAATACCATCTTTAAAAGATATTTTGGTAAATGATCATAGCTAATTTTGTTTCTGCTTCATTAGTAATAAAGCCCTTCTAGAAGCTTGTGGCTAAATTCAAATTAACATCTAAGGAGCATATTTTACAGCTAGGACAACATTACAATATTATACTATTTTGTAAAGGGCGCTGTTTAATTTCCTTTGATTATGTCGTCATAGAGAAATAGCTCCTAGAATGTTTTTACTTGCTTCTGATGAGTTGCTACCACAAGATTCTCCTAGTTAACACAATGGTGTAGCTGCTTGAAATCTCACTTCTCAAGAATTAGCCCATCAACCTTCTCTAACAGGTCTGCTGCACCACTAAGGTTTCTGCTAGGGTATTCAATAAAACAACTTTCTTAGTGCTTTTATCTTAAATATAGAATTTTCAAATCTCTACTCCTTTGAACTTCCCAGGTTGTTGGCCCAAAAACAGAACTTCCCAGGTTACACTAAGAGATTTGACTGTAAATTAGATGACTAAATCAACATGCCCCATGCTAAAACCAAACTCTACATGATCAAACAGAAGCTGAACTGAAGTTGTTTGATTCCTTTTTTCTGGGTTTTTTTCTTTTGGATCTGTCATTGATTGTGAAAGCTAGGGTTGAGATTCAATGTCGATGATACTTTTCAATGCTATCATCCCTGTTTCAGTATTATTTCCTATGCCTGTTCTGTGGCTTCTTCTGATTGTTCTGTTTCATCCTTGGCACTTTGTTCCAGAATCAATTTTTTATCTCAGGTCTTTCAGCAGATGAGATGATACAAATCGTGTGTTAGAAGCTTTATATCAACGGATTATGCGAGCTTACAATGATCAAAAAATTTTAGAGTTATAATTGTCATCCCACTCCTTCCTGGCTTCCAGGTTCTAATTATTTTTACTTTTTTTCTATACTGTTTCTACTTTGACAATAAATATTTCCTGCACAGTTGTTGGACCTTCATAATCATGCAGGGGGGCCCTTGATGATAGTGGTGCGGCATCTGTCAGAGCCATAATGCATTGGCAGTATCGAACCATTTGCAGAGGACAAAAATCTATATTGCATAATCTGTGTGATCTCCTGGGTCCAAAAGCCCATGATTACATATCTTTCTTTGGCCTCAGGGCTTATGGAAGGCTATATGGGGGGGTCCTTTGGCAACCAGCCAGGTACTTTTGTTACTTGTATCAGTTGTATTTGAGTAAGGAGTACCAGAAATCTCAGTCGCCTATGTACGCTGCAGGTGTATGTTCACAGTAAAATCATGATCGTCGATGACTGTACAACTTTGATAGGATCTGCTAATATTAACGATAGAAGTTTACTTGGCTCCAGAGACTCAGAGGTATAGCTCCAAAATTTTTCAAGTGCATTATGGATTTCTCTCTTCTGTTGACAATTGTCTGAAGTTTTAGTGTGTCGTTGAAGTCTTCAATTATTTATCCAGTGGTTCTCTCTCTTCTCCTACTATTATTTCATGATCCCTCTTTTCAATAATTTTCATTGGACGAGCGACAATGCAAGCAAATTTTTTATTTAGAAGCAGGGCAATGGATATGGTGTATCTTTTTCTTTTCATTATATATTTAATGGAATCTCTGGCAGAGATTGCAAATATTATTTATTTTCATGGATAGCTTAGAATTTCTTCTTCCCATCTCTTTGTGCATATGTTATTTCCTTCACCTTTTGGAAGGTCTGGACTTCCAATATAAAAGAAATAAGTAGTAAATCATTTCTTCCATCTTGGAAGTTACTACTTGATATTCTTGTCAGAAACCTTTTTTTTTTTTTTTTATTGCCAACACCTTTTTCATACCCTGAAACTAGAACACTTTGGATTAATCTTGTTCGCCACTCTGGGTTTTTTTTTTTTTTTTTTTTTGGGGGCATTTATGATTTTTTTTTTTTTTGCAACTATTATTTTGTAATTGTGGTGTCATATTCAGTCCCATTAATTGTCTCAAAGGAATTTCAGATTGGCGTTGTAATAGAAGACAGAGAGTTAACTGGATCATATATGGGTGGGAAACCATGGAAAGCAGGAAAGTTCTCGATGACTCTTCGAATGTCATTATGGTCTGAACACTTGGGTCTCCAAGCAGAAGAGGTTCGCAGATTTCATTCTTATCTGAAGGAGATAATGCGGTTCGTGTTGTTTGATATCTACTGACTATGTTCATATTCTTCTCAGATTGATCAAATAGTTGACCCAATTGGGGAGGAGTCTACTTACAAGGACATTTGGATGGCAAAGGGCAAAGGTAACTGAGGCATAAAATGTTCTTGTGTATTAATCATTTGATCTGTGGAATATATCTTAATTAATCTCTCTGAATTATACTAGCAACAGATATAAAATAACAGCTCAGTTGGCTACTAACATTATTGGCAGTTAAATCCCAAGAACTTACCACTACTAGTTTATTACATATTGGGATAAATTTAATTACGAATATACTATAAAACTAATAAATGTATCTGGGTGTGTTTCAGAGAAATACTGCAATTTATCAAGATGTCTTTTCTTGCGTACCAAATGATCTGATACACACCAGGTATGGCAGTGGTAATTCTCTTTGGTATTTCATCCTTATTTTCTTGTCCTCATCAATGATTTTGCCCACTAGTTATAGAACTTGGAACCTCCAGTCAACACCAAGCATTAAAGTATCATGAGGCCCTAATTTATTGTTATTTTCTCTTGTCCTAACGTTCATTATAAACACGTAATTTTGCAGAGTTGCTTTCAGACAAAGCACACAGCTCGCTGGAAAGAAAAAATTGGCCACACAACTATTGATATAGGAATTGCCCCAAACGTGTTTGGAATCTTTTCATAATGGAACTATCAAGAAGACCGATCCCTTGGAGAGATTAGCTT